>NW_017619008.1:0-182500 GCF_001879475.1 Ipomoea nil
CTTCATGAGCCATTATGCCGCTAATATCAAACCACAAAAAGACCTAACACACTTGGGCGACATTCGTCAAGATGAAGGCGAGTCCTTGAAAAGCCTATCTGGCCCGCTGGCAAAAAGAAATCCAGTCCATAGAGGAGGTCGAGGACCAGACGGCGCTCACCTTCTTCATCGAGTCCTTGCGGTCCGGCCAGCTATACCGAGACCTGAGGACAATCGCCCGGCCACCTACGCAGAAGCCATTCATATGGCCAACAAGAGGGCCAACACGGAGCAGGCTATGAAGTATAAGCGGCAGCGCGAAGTCGGCGGATCCGCAGCGGGAAGAGGACGCGAGTTGAAACCAAGGAAGGCGCCCAGACGTAGCTCGGCGACCCGAGGGCAGACGGCCGTACGACAGACCCGTCGTCCACGCTTATCGGCCGATTCCCGAACGTCCGGTCCATGAGATACAAACGGTTGCCCGCCTCTGCCTCCGCCGACCGACGATCGCCCGACGAACGAAGAAATGGGTAAGGCCTCTAAGTATTGTCGTTATCATAAATCTTATACTCACAGCACGGAGGAATGCTTCTACCTGAAGAAGATCATGGAGGGTATCATTCAGCAAGGAACCCGCCTCCTAATCAGTGGAGGCGAGATCGGTCAATCGAGGGGATGAGGATCCCGCTGCCGTTGCCGAAAACAGTCGAGGCAAACAGCCGACTCCCGAAGAGGAGGAGGCTCAGTGGCGTCAGAAGCCGGTTATCAACATGATAGTCGGCGGGCCGGAAGGTGGTGACTCAACGAACACAGAAAAGCCTGGGCCCGCCAGTTATACGTCGAACGGTGTACGGGCGCGAGGAGAGCCCTAAAAAGGTATGCCGAGAGCCCATTGTGTTTACCGACCGAGATTTACCAACCGGTGAAACACCACATCGGAGATGCGTTGGTTGTAGCTATGGACATCAATGGCGTTGTCGTTCGAACGAATCCTGTAGACACCGGAAGCAGCATCAATGTGCTGTACCTAGAAACCTTCATCAAAATGGGAATGACTCGGGAACAGTTGAGTCCTGTCAAAACTCCCCTCCGCCGGTTTCACAGGGGACTCGGTGGAGGCGGAAGGATCGATCACACTTCCAATTGAGATCGGGCAGTTACCCAGACGTACAGAGACTCAGCATGAAGTTCATTGTGGTGAATCTGGCCTGTTCGCCCTAACGCTATACTCGGCCGACCGGGTCTCGAAGATCTAGGAGCGTTGATTTCAATTGAGCATCTTTGTTTAAAGTTCCGCAGCCAAACGGAATAGGCACGGTGCGTTGTGACCGTAAGGTCGCCGCGACTGCTACCTACAGGCATGTAAGGGGATGGGCAAACGCGAGATACAGGTCCATGAGATCACCGAGATTCCCCCAAAAAGGACGATAATACCACGTCCGGAGCCTGCCGTCGAGTTGGAAAGAAGTCGAGATCGACTCCACGCAGCCGGACCGACGAGTCCGAATTGGAGTGCCTCCCCGAGGAAGTAAAGGAAGAAATCATAAAGGTGCTCCGGGAACACCGGATGGTCTTTGCCTGGTGCCCGGGGGACATGCCAGGCGTCGACCGATCGATCATATCGCACAGACTCGCTGTGGATCCCGGGCATCGACCGGTTGTGCAGAAGAAGCGATACCTGGCCAACGACCGAAGAGAATTTGTGAAGGAGGAAGTGAGCAACGCTACTCGCAGCCGGACACGTCCGCGAAGTTAAGTACCCGAAGTGGTTGGCGAATGTGGTCCTTGTACCCAAGCCCCCGGCGTGGCGGATATGCGTGGACTACACCGACCTTAATAAGGCCTACCCAAAGATCCGTTCCCCTTACCTCGGATCGATCAACTGGTCGACGAGACGGCGGGGTCGCGCTGTTGAGCTTTATGGACGCCTTTAGGGGTACCATCAGATATTCATGCACTCGGCGGACGAAGAAAAGACCGCGTTTCTGACACCGGGCGGAGTTTATTGTTACCCGAGTCATGCCATTTGGGCTCAAGAACGCCGGAGCCACGTATACCCGAATGGTGCCCGATTGTTTCAGCACCTGTTGGGAAAATCGATGGCCGCGTACGTCGACGACATGCTCGTCAAGAGCCGAGAGGAGAGCAAACACGCAGAAGACTTGGCCGACTGCTTCAAAGTGATGTTAAGGTACAACCTCCGGCTGAACCCTAAGAAATGCGCATTCGTCGTGCAAGGTGGAAAGTTCCTGGGTTACATGGTCACCAAGCGAGGTATCGAGCCTAACCCTGAGAAAGTACAGGCCATCGTCGACATGCAGCCTCCCAGCACTATAAAAGACCTGCAACGGCTGACCGGCCGATTGGCCGCCCTTAGCCGCTTCCTAAGCAAGGCGGCAGATAAGACCGTGCCCTTCTTCGAAGCCATGAAGAAGAAGGAAGGATTCGCTTGGACCCCGGAGTGCCAGCAGTCGTTTGAAGAATTGAAACAATACCTCTCGACACCCCCCGGTATTGTCTACCCCCAAGGCGGGCGAGCCCTTGTTTCTGTACTTAGCAGCCTCTTGCAAGGCGGTGAGTTCGGTGTTGGTCCGAGAGGAAGAGCGAGTCCAGCACCCGGTTTACTACGTAAGCCGGTCTCTGAAGGCTGCCGAGTCAAGGTATACCGCCTTGGAAAAAATTATATACGCGTTGGTGATTACCGTGCGCAAGTTGGCGCCCTACTTCCAAGCCCACACCGTCCGAGTACTGACAGACCAGCCTCTCGGAAGTGTTTTGCGAAACCCATCGTCGTCCGGCCGCCTGGTAAAATGGGCCGTAGAACTAACCCAATACGGGATTGAATACCAGCCCCGGCCTTCTATAAAGGGTCAGGCCTTGGCCGATTTCTTGGTCGAATGCACCGCGAGTGAGGAAGAAAAGGAACGCGCCGTGGAGAGCTGCCTAGGCGAATGGTGGGAAATGCATGCGGACGGAGCATCAAGTCGACAACACAGCGGAGGAGGTGTTGTGCTCATCACCCCCGAAGGATTCCGACTGTATTATGCCCTGAGCTATCTGTTCCAAGCCTCCAACAACGAGGCCGAGTATGAAGCTGTGTTAAACGGCCTCCGACTCGCCAGGGCCTTAGGGGTCGAGAGGTTACGAGTCAAGACTGACTCTAAGTTAGTAGTCGGGCAGATCTCAGGCACATGCGAGGCAAAGAATGCCCGGATGACTCTATATAGAGAACGCGCGGTTGAGATGCTAAAAGGGTTCGGATCCTACGAAATAGAGTATATATCTCGAACGGATAACATAGAAGCTGACATATTGTCCAAGATTGCCTTGGAAGGAGTACCGGACCACCTGGTAAAAATCTGTCAGAAAGAGGAGCTAAGCCGACCAAGCATCGAAGAAGCACCGCTAAGGGTCCAGCAAGTGACTGGCGAGGAATGGGACCGAGAGAAAAATCCCAAGATGTTTTGGATAGAGGACATCCGGCGATTCATAGAAAAAGGCGAGTTACCGGAAGACCCGGGCGTCGCCGCGAGGGTTCGACGAAAGGCCCCCTCTTTCCAGATCATTGATGGGCAATTATATAAACGGTCGTTCGGAGGACCTTTGCTAAGATGTTTGCTCAGGCCCGAGGCCGAGAAAATAATGGACGAAGCCCATAGAGGCATCTGTGCCGCGCACCAGGGTGCCCACACACTCGCTCGGAAGTTAGTCGTCCAAGGATATTATTGGCCCACCATGATGCGAGACTGTATTGAATGGATATCCAAGTGCGGCGTTTGCCAGGCATTCGCCAAGAAAGATACTCGGCCAGCTACTTTTTACACGCCGGTCACCACCGCTATCCCATTTGCCAAGTGGGGGATTGATTTGCTGGGCCCATTGCCAGTCGCCCCCGGAGGTTTGAAGTTCTGTGTCGTAGCTATCGACTACTTCACCAAGTGGGTCGAGGCGGAACCACTGGCCACCATCACCGAGTACCAATGCCGACGCTTTTTATGGAAAAGGGTAATTTGCCGCTTCGGCCTGCTTGAGCACATCGTTAGCGACAACGGACGACAGTTCGATTGCCAGGCATTCACTGACTTCTGCCGCCGACATGAAATTCGCCACACTAAGGTGTCGGTAGCATACCCACAAGCCAATGGACAAGTCAAGAATGTGAACCGAACGCTAGTGGATGGAATTCGGAAGAAATTGGAAGACATTCGAGGGAATTGGGCGGATGAGCTTGACCGAGTCCTATGGGCTTATCGCACCACCCAACGACGAGCAACGGGAGAGAGTCCGTTCTCCCTCGCGTATGGCTTTGAGGCTAAGGTTCCAATTGAGGTGGTCGAGCCCACTCACCGGGTCCGTACCTATTCACACACGGAGAACGAAGAGAGTCTTCGAATTGAGAAAAATTTCTTAGAAGAAAAGAGGGAAGCCGCGAGTGCGCGAATGGCTGAATACCAACAGGCGGTGAAAAGATATCGCGATCGGCGGATTCGTCCGCGAGCCTTCCAGGTCGGCGACCTCGTGCTACGGGATTGACAGGCCAGTCAACCCACAGAAGGGGGTAAGCTTGCGATCAAGTGGGAGGGACCATACCGCTTCGCCGCGGTTGTCCAAGCGGGGACCTACAAACTAGAAACCATGGAGGGCAAGCCCGTGGATCGAATTTGGAACGTTACCCACTTGAAGAAGTTTTATCAACAGAAAGGGACAAAACATGTATGGGCCCGCGGGTACTGAAAGACTTGAATAAAAGTACGAGTTACGGACAACCACTCCAGGGACTCGGCGAGAAAGAGTTAGGAAACAAGGGCCCAGACCCTTAGTCGTTTCCGTGAAAAAACCAATAGGAGTCGCCTCGACTGAGGGACTCGGCGAATATATAAAGAAACAATGGGGCACTGACCCTGAAACGTTTCTAAGAAAGTAAAAGCCTAAGGAGTCGCCTCGACTGAGGGACTCGGCGAGAAAGAGTTAGGAAACAAGGGCCCAGACCCTTAGTCGTTTCCGTGAAAAAGCCAAGAGGAGTCGCCTCGACTGAGGGACTCGGCGAGTATATAAAGAAACAATGGGGCACTGACCCTGAAACATTTCTGAGAAAGTAAAAGCCTAGGGAGTCGCCTCGACTGAGGGACTCGGCGAGAAAGAGTTAGGAAACAAGGGCCCAGAGCCTTAGTCGTTTCCGTGAAAAAGCCAAGAGGAGTCGCCTAGACTGAGGGACTCGGCGAGTATATAAAGAAACAATGGGGCACTGACCCTGAAACATTTCTGAGAAAGTAAAAGCCTAAGGAGTCGCCTCGACTGAGGGACTCGGCGAGAAAGAGTTAGGAAACAAGGGCCCAGACCCTTAGTCGTTTCCGTGAAAAAGCCAAGAGGAGTCGCCTCGACTGAGGGACTCGGCGAGTATATAAAGAAACAATGGGGCACTGACCCTGAAACGTTTCTGAGAAAGTAAAAGCCTAAGGAGTCGCCTCGACTGAGGGACTCGGCGAGAAAGAGTTAGGAAACAAGGGCCCAGACCCTTAGTCGTTTCCGTGAAAAAGCCAAGAGGAGTCGCCTCGACTGAGGGACTCGGCGAGTATATAAAGAAACAATGGGGCACTGACCCTGAAACGTTTCTGAGAAAGTAAAAGCCTAGGGAGTCGCCTCGACTGAGGGACTCGGTGAGAAAGAGTTAGGAAACAAGGGCCCAAACCCTTAGTCGTTTCCATGAAAAAGTCAAGAGGAGTCGCCTCGACTGAGGGACTCGGCGAGTATATAAAGAAACAATGGGGCACTGACCCTGAAACGTTTCTGAGAAAGTAAAAGCCTAAGGAGTCGCCTCGACTGAGGGACTTGGCGAGAAAAAATTAGGAAACAAGGGCCCAGACCCTTAGTCGTTTCCGTGAAAAAGCCAAGAGGAGTCGCCTCGACTGAGGGACTCGGTGAGTATATAAAGAAACAATGGGGCACTGACCCTGAAACGTTTCTGAGAAAGTAAAAGCCTAGGGAGTCGCCTCGACTGAGGGACTCGGCGAGAAAGAGTTAGGAAACAAGGGCCCAGACCCTTAGTTGTTTCCGTGAAAAAGCCAAGAGGAGTCGCCTCGACTGAGGGACTCGGCGAGTATATAAAGAAACAATGGGGCACTGACCCTGAAACGTTTCTGAGAAAATAAAAGCCTAAGGAGTCGCCTCGACTGAGGGACTCGGCGAGAAAGAGTTAGGAAACAAGGGCCCAGACCCTTAGTCGTTTCCGTGAAAAAGCCAAGAGGAGTCACCTCGACTGAGGGACTTGGCGAGTATTTAAAGAAACAGCGGGGCACTGACCCTAAACGTTTCTGAGAAAGTAAAAGCCTAAGGAGTCGCCTCGACTGAGGGACTCGGCGAGCAGTTAAAGAAACAGGGTTAAAGAGAAAGCGTTGAGCTCAAGATAATACGAAAGGGAAGAGAAAATGGTAATTCTATTAAGGCCCGAAAAGGAGGCCAGCCTTTACAAAAGGGACTATCCCAAACAGGATAGCCCTAAACTACTGGGGAGGGGGTGTCGACATCAATCCCTTCGACTTGAGCCCCTGCCGTTGGTCCAGTCAGGGGAACAGAAGAAGGGTCCTCGGCCTGAAGAGAGGACACGGCGAGCTCAGGAGGTGTTGCCAAAGGAAGAGTCGTCGGATCAGAGGTTGCCGGAAGAGCTGCCGGGTCCACAGTCGCCGACTGTCCTTCCGTCGCCGGAAGGGCATCTATCACGGGCTTGAGGCCCCAGCTCTCGGGAGTGAAAGAGGAGTCCCGGACCAGCAAGGCAGAATGGATCTCTGTCTGCGCCTCGCGAAAGCCGAGGCGATAGTCACGCTCGCCCAAGTCCAGGAGGAACTCGTCACCATCCGGCGTCGACAGCCACTCCTTAGCAATTTCTTTCTGGCGAGCCTCTATCGCCGCCTTCACCTCCGCCTTGAAGGCAGCCGACTTCTTGTACTCCTCGACAGAGGTCGCAGCAATTGTCGCCACCTTGTCCCGCTCTTCCTCCCACTGACGGGTGACCCTCAGCATCTCGGAATTGTGCACCTCCACCGCCTTGAGGTGCTTCGCCTGCTCTTCCAAAAAGGCCTCCTCCGTCTGACGCAGCTTGAGGGCCATAGACCGCATTTCGGCCCTGTAGTTCTGCAGCCGCTTACTCATCTCCATCTGGAAGGTGAGGTTCTGTGAAACGGCCACGAGTCAGATAATAAAAGGAAAGAACGAATGAGAGGAATTAGATGGGAAACACTTACGCGGTACGACTGGCGCAGCGAGGCCTCGATGATGTACGCGTCCCCCAGAGCATGAGTCGCCTCCACGTCCTTAGGCAGGAGGACGTTAGCACACCACTTACGGACGGAGGAGGCGCCCATCCAGATCTGGGCATCCTCCTCTACCTCATGGCACAGCCGGATTCTTTTTGGAGCCGGCTCATCAGTTTGACCGGCCGGGCGCTTAGAGCTGGGGCTCTCTGTCTCAGGAGGAGGCGGCTGCCGAGTGGGCGACACCACTGGCGACGGAGTCAAATCCACCACATTTCGAGGTAGTGGGGGAGTCGGCCTTGGGGCAGGAGACGGTTGGGATGAAGAGGCAGCAGCAGTGCCGGAAGTGCGCTGGGTCAGCCGACGCCTCATCTTTTCGGCTCTATCCGCCATCTCGGGAGTCGGTTCAGCCGCTTCGTCGGATCTGGAGGAGTCGGAGTCGTACGGACCTGCGAAAAGGGGAGAAAAACCATGAGGTATTCCGAGTCGGAATGTGGCAAGATAAGAAAAGAAGAGGAACGAGGGGTAACGAAGACTACATACGGTGGCCGCACCCTCCGGTAGCAAGCCACGCTTAGCCATGGCCCGGACTCGGGACCAGTACTTGACAGAGTACGACCCAAAGCCCTTCAAGAACTCGCCGCCCAGGACCGCATCATCGGAAGGAACGGCACGTCGAGAGCAAGGCTTGAATAGAGCGGCCGGCCACAAGGTCGGAAAGGTGAAGGAAGAAAAAGCAGGGCGGACGAAGAAATAGAGGAGCTTCCAGTCCTTAATGGAATCGGACAGCCCCTCGACAAGCTGCCGCCCTGGGCGAGCGGCGACTTGAACAAAGCCCGGCGAGTGCAAGCCGACCTTGTTCACGGTGAAAAGATACCAGAACAGGTCTAGGTCTGGCTTGCACAAACACCAATGGCAGAGGTTGACGAAACAAGTGAGGAGTCGGTGAGAATTGGGCACTAGTTGGCCCGGAACTAAGTTGTAATGGCGGTAAAAAAGGGAAAGAAAAGGACACGGAGGAACCCGGAAGCCAAAGGCAACCGAGTGTAAATGAATGCCGACACAACCCTCGGGGGGGTCGTAAATTTGCCGGCCCTCCGGGGCGAGGACTACGGCAGAAGGCCCAAGAAGGTATCGGGTCATTTCCAGGTCCACCGCATTGACAACGGACGGTGACCCGGAAGGGCGGACGATGGAATCGAACTTGCCCCGCGGCCGTCCGACGCCACCCGGTAGAGCCGCCACCGTCGTTAGAGGAGCGGGGCTCAGCGGAGTAACCGCCCCCGAAGAAGAGGGGGTCGGTGGAAGAGAAGATATCGATGGAACGTCCGCCGGAAGTTCCATACGACGAAGAGAGGACGTCGATGGAATGTCCGCCGGAAGTTCCATACGACGGGGAGAAGAAGAAGAAGAGGGAGAGGTCGTCTCAAGGTTATCAACCGAGTAACGACGAGAAGAAGAAGAATGTGAGGAAGAAGACATTACCTAAGTCAGGAGAGAGATCGGAGGAAGTATTGAGTGGCCGGAGAAGCTCAAAGTTGAAGCTGAGAAGAAAGACTGGAGAAGAGAATGGAAAGAGAGACGAAATGGCTATTTAAAGGGAAGGAATTTCGAAGGACGGCCACGTGCCACCTTCTCGTTGGAGGAAGTGGAGGTGACGAGACGTGAAGGGACGCCGCATTTAATGCCTCAAAAAGCAGGGCGACGGTTCAGGCCTAGGGTTAGCCCACAGACGGCGCGTCTGTCCTAGGCTAGGGTCGAACGTCAAGTGACCCGGCCTGCTAAGCCGGAAGCCCGTAGTGGGCCATGGCCTCTGGGCCCATGTGATACGAGCTGGAAGCTTCTAGAATGACCCGGTAGAACCCGGCTCATCGAATGATATCAGTCGAGTTCACGAAGAGACTCCAGTAACCAGGTCGGCAATCAGACTCGGCGACTCCCTCACCAGGAGGGGTCTCGCCATAGCAAGACTAGGAATCAGTCCCATAAACCAGAGGTCGGACGACAAAATACTAAGAAGATGTGGGGTCGGACAGAAAAACACACAATTTATTTAATTAGCACGAAGATTACAAGGCCCAGCACTCGGCCGATGCAAATTACAAGAGAAAAAACGAGTCAAGGCTTGGCTTCTTTCTCTGTCGACGGGCTAGCGGTCGGAAGGCCTTCCAGGAGGTACTGAGAACGGAAAGGCAGAGGACTCGGCTCAGGCTCAGGAATTTCGTCCAGATACACGGCGGGCTTCCCGTCATCGATCATTTGCAAGGGCCTCTCCAGAGCGCTCGGCGACACGGCCACACCGAAGAGGGGAGGAGCCTCCCACTTCTCTTCCGCCATTGGTTCGGGATCCTCCACCACAGGCTCCATCTCCACCCCAGGTTCCGTCTCCACGTCGATGGGCTCCCTACACATCAGGTCCAGCATGTCTGGAAGCACCACGATGGGGTCTGAGGCCGAGTCGCCCACCAAACGACCTCCGTTAGCCAACCTATTCTGCCTCAGTTGCTCCAGACGAGCATGCTCCTTGTTACGAATGGACCAGCGGCGATCACCGTCCCTATAACTCATAGCGCCGTACCTTCGCAAAGTGGAGAATGTTGCGATTTGCATCAACTGTAAAGGGCCTTTATATAGCCCAGCGAAGGCAAATACCTAGGCGATAATCGCGGAGGAGATTATAACTGACATAACTGAGCCGGATTAGACGGATGACGCGAATCTCTGTCAGAGATTAGTTCCATCAGATCCGCTCGAGAAGAGCGAGATTCGCACGCCAACGCAGAAAAAAGTGGATTCGCCCAGGATATGGGGAATCTTGCAGGTGTCAGACCGAAAAGATTTTGATGACGTGACCGATCCCTTGACCAGTCGTCCAAATGAGTACGTAATAGAACACGACAAAACATAAGGCAAGGATAGCATTTATTATTATTGCAAAAAGGAGGATACAAATGGCAAGGAGCTTATTACAATAAGGAATATGAAAATGCTCCTAAAAGAAATTCCTCCGAACTATGGCCGACTCCGATACATACGATCACTCGCCAGGCGAGGAGGAGTCGCCCCCAAAGAACCCCCCCCCCCCCCCCCGATGGTCCAGGCGGGGATGGACAGAACGAGTCCCAGAAAGCTGGCATGAGTGGTGGCGCAATTGGCTCCTCGTCATCCGGATACACCTCCAGGTAGCGGGCGTAATCCTCATCATTCATCAGGCCCGTAACCGGCCCGTCCAGGTCGTCCAGCGGAATCGAGAAGGTCATTCTGAAAGTAAGTTGCTCTGGAACCGCCACCTCAACAAAGGACCCATCTTGAGAAGTCACTCGGGCAGTCGTGGGAGTAGGCGGATGGCGTGACGGCGGAGTGACCTCGCGTCGAGAAGGAGTCGGCGGCTGAGAAGCTGAGGACATAGCGCCGGCAGGAGACCTCTGAGGGGCTGGGCGAGGAGTCTTCTTCCTGTGTTCCCGTTCAGGCCGAGTCCGCTTGGAGGGCAGCGGACGCCAAGGAGACCCGAAGTCAATCCGTTTTCCTTTCAGAGGAGAACGACCCATGGTAGACTTGAGAAGGTGAAAGAGAAGGAAGGACGCCATTTATAGGTGCCAAGTTTAGACGGAAGAATCCAAACGGCCCCGCGAGATCCGGAGCGAATGGCTGAGGATCCGGACGTTACCGAAAGCTATTCAAAGCAAAGATACGGTGATTGAAGGAGATGGACAGTTGCTACTTTTCCAAACCCAGGCTAGCGGACCGGGTATGGAAAAGTGAGGGACTAGTTGATGGGGTGAGGACCCCGGCCCAAGAGATAGGGGCCCAAAGAAAATAGATAGGAGAACTGGGCCAGCGTCGAGAGGAGCCCGAAGAGCAATTGGGCCGAGTCCGGGAGTCGGCCCAGGCCCAAGCACGGGGCCCAGTTCAGGAGTTGCTAAGAGGAGTCCAGTAGGAGCTTAGGCCGAGACAAGGAGTCGACCGAGGCCCAAGCCCAGGAAAGGACTCGGCTCAAGGAGCCGTTGAGAGCATTGAAGAGATTCGTTTAAAAGGGAGCCGTTAAGACATTGAAAGCCGGACTCGGTCGGGCCGTTACAAGCCTGGGAGAGCCGTTGGTCGACCGAGTAATGGCGTCCAATAGCTCCGTATCTTAATTAGCCTTGAAGTCGGCCATTAAAGGCCTTCAAGTCGGTAGAGGAGGAGCCACTATATAAAGGCTCCTCCATTCTTGTAAAAGGACAGACGATTGAACACCCAGAGGGGGAGAATACCAAAAAGGTTCCGAGTACTCGCATTACCTCCGAGATAGGCATACATTTTACTGAAAGGTGCACCCACCAGCCAAAGGTTGTGTTGGACCTCCTTGGGCCCGAAAACCCTAAAACCATCATGGGTATTTTAGGAAATTTTAGTGTAAAATTTAAATCTGATCAATCTTTTAATCAATCTAAGCCATTCATTTGATTAAAATCTGTGACCGCCATTTTTTCTACCCATTATAGGCCTAACTCTCTTGGGCTCTTATTAGTATAGTATAGTATAGTAGATAGTAGATATATAAAAGAAAGTGTATTTTTAATATACTAAAAGTACATTATTCGTGTATTGAATGTACATTATATAAAATAATGTACTTTTAGTATTCAAATATTTACTTTTCCTGAATGCAATGTACATTTTTAATATATTAAAATTACATTATTTGTGTACTAAATGTACATTATTTTATAGTATACAAAATATGGTCCACACAATAATGATTGTACGCAACACTAATGCGGTAATGCCTAAATCCTATTTTGTATTTTTCCTAATCCATTTTTCTTGCAGTCACTCCAGTCAGCCATCGACACACTTTCCGCATAAGGCAAGTATGTAGAGTTTGGAATTGAACAAGTCGGCAATTTGATTTTTGTGTTTAATAGTACTTTTAATGTAGTTTCTAAATATATAAATTTTTGTATACTAATACTCAAATTAGTATTATGAAAAATTGAAATAAAAATAACTTCAGTAAAGCCTTATTAACCGAACCCGATACATAAAATAAGTCCGAGAGAGTAATAATCTTCATACTGAAGATCAAGGTGAGTGTGACACTGAAAAAAATGTAAACAATAGTGTGCACAACAATGATAGATATCACTATTACAATTAAAACGATAAGAATATTGATAGTTGTTTAGATGATGGTGGTCACAATGAAAACGAGATTTTGAAAGAAGTTGATATTAAAAATTTTGTGAAAGATTTTACATCTAAATGTGCGCATGTCACTGTTTAAGTGAAATTTAAATATTTTTATATACAATATTTCTATTTTTCAATTTTGTCACAACTTTTTAAACAATTATTATTTATGTATACTAAATACTTGAAAATATATACTAAATACTTGGAAATGGTACAAATTAATATATCAAACAGAACCCTAATTTTATTAAAACGACCCTATATTTTAGTCTTTATATCATTCATAATTATATTTTTCTTTACGAAATAATTAATTTAAATTCATACTTTATCCACAATTTTTTTTTTTTACGGAACTACAATTACTACCCTTTCTAATTCTAACCTTTTCCCAACCAAACGCCGTGCAAAAGTTCCGTTCTGGAATAGTGTTTACACAGATGACGATGCGTATTCCGTATTCGTAATCAGTGGTAGGTAAGCTATTGCCTATTGGCATTTGGTTGTTGTAGTTGAAGCGGATAGAAAAAGGTGTCGCCCACCCACTGAGTAGTAGCGTCTTCATCAGTCTTCTCCATTTCAATTTTCAGAGTTCAAACGCTTTGCGGCAATGGCGGTGTCGTCAGCATCTCTGGCTTCTCAACTCTCCGGTCCCGCCTCCACTCCTAACTTCTCCGCCCTCCGTCGATCTATCCCCACCTCCCTCACTCTCTCTACCACTCAATCCTTCTTCCAAACCGTCGACTCTCGCCTCCGCGTATCCTCTTCTGGCAAAGGCTGCCGAGCCGTCGTCGCCATGGCCGGCTCCGGAAAGGTAGGTTTTTTTTTTTTTTTTTTTTCCTTTTATTTTCCGTTATTTTTTTAATTAGTATTTTGGCATCTGGACTCGACAGTGGAGTGTATATACAGATCTGATATTCATTGTAATCATGGCTGATTTTTGTTATGTATGTATTTTCTACAGTATTAGTTGAAACTGGGGAAATGTTATATGTTTCGATGATTATGATGGTGTGATGCGAAATGAACAACTGTTTCAAATTACTTCCAGTTTTGATGGAATAATTTTGAAGAAAAGAGTACTAGCAATTTTAAGTTATTGAACTAGATAGTAAAATGTTGTTTCTTTACTATAAGTTCAAAGGATTAGATTCAAAAGTATGATATCATTAGGTGTATTAATTATCAAGTTACCTTGCAGATTATCATGAGAAAAGAAGAGGGAAACCCAGAAGGGAAGACATTGTTCTTTATAGTTTTTTGCTTCAATAACATGCTCTATACTGTCTTTAGTTAAACTATCATTCAGTAGCTGAGGGCAGTTTAAGTAAATTATCATGTAATAGCATTACACTCAATGGCATTCTTGTTCCTATATTTGTTCTCATTAATTGTCGTTTGACTTGTTACAATTTAACACTGAATATTGATTTTTGTCTACATTGTTTGCTTGCAGTTTTTTGTTGGTGGAAACTGGAAATGTGTAAGTATTATCTCTTAATTCACTTACAGAAATCCGTCATATCCTCATGTTGTATTCATAGCCCTGTGTGTTTTCTGTCAAAGCTTTTTGCATTTTCTCCACTTGACACATGCTTAGTGCACTTGATTCTTGATGTTCTTAGTTTCTTTTTCTTGGACATTTCTTACAGAATGGAACAAAAGAGTCTATAGCCAAGCTAGTCTCTGAATTGAACAGTTCAAAGCTGGAGCCTGATGTTGGTTAGTTCATCATTTCTCTTTATTTGCCACTTAGGGGCCATTTGGTTCACGGAATGTTAGATTACCTTAGGGAATGTTAGATTACCTTAGGGAATGTTAGATTGCTGGGAATGTTAGATTACTGGGAATGTTAAATTCCTGTGTTTGGTTAAGACTGAGGTATATAATATAATTATGTTTGGTTTAGGGTTATCTTTATCTTTATATATATATATATATATATATATATATATATATATATATAAGCTAACATAAAATATATATTTTTAAATAATTAGAATGAAAATAGCAAAATTTATAAATATCCAAGGTTATCTCACATTACCTAAGAAAAGGAAGGGAATCACATTCCCTTCAAAATCCTATGTGGAGGGAATGTTCCATTCCCTGGGAATGTTATATTCCCTCAGATAGTATGAACCAAACATAGGAATCTAAGCTCAGGAATGTCATATTCCCATGGTTATGTAATATAACCTGAACCAAACGCCCCCTTAGATGTAACTTAAAATATATATCTGTAGTTGATGGTATTGTATCTAAGTCTATCCTCAATTAATGAAATCTAAATCAAATTTTTGAAGAATCAAAGTTACCTTTATCCATTAAATTTAATTTTTCCCCGAATATATCATTATTTCTATCCTTCAAATTTTACAGATGTGGTGGTGGCACCTCCTTTTCTGTATATTGATCAAGTAAAGAACAATTTAACTAATCGGGTTGAGATTTCTGCTCAGAATTGTTGGATTGGAAAGGGTGGAGCTTTTACTGGAGAAATCAGGTGAAGCAAATATGTTACAAGTTGGATGTCAAAATATCATCATTGCCTTCTTCTGTAAAACCTGTCATGAAAAAAATAACAATATAAGTTCAGTGTGTCTGGTGAGGTCTAATTTATTGGATGAGTGCTGTTCGTATTTTTTACTTCTCATATGGCATTCCTTTTCATCAGAGCAATGTGTGTGGACTTGATTGATGGATCACTGGGACCTTTGTCTACTCAGTATTCACAGAATTCTGACTAGAAAGCTATTTTACTTCACCTAATACAAATGAGTTGAAGGAGTTTACTTGTGGTCAGGATTGATTTCTTAAATAGTCCTCTTCATTTCCATTTACAGTGTGGAGCAGTTAAATGATATTGGATGCAAGTGGGTCATTCTTGGTCATTCTGAGAGGAGACATATAATTGGAGAAAATGATGAAGTAAGAATTTTAAACACATAATAAGAGAGGAAAAATTAAATGTTTGCTATACCTTAGAAATTTCCTCATGATACTTCATTTTGAATTGCTCTGCAGTTTATAGGAAAGAAGGCTGCTTATGCCTTGAGCCAAGGTGTTGGAGTTATAGCCTGCATCGGGGAACTTTTACAAGAAAGAGAGGCAGGAAAAACTTTCGATGTCTGTTTCCAACAATTAAAGGCTTTTGCAGGCAAGATTTTGTTGTTTATATAAAAAGACGTGTGCTTTTTACGATCTTGTGTGTGGGGAGGGGGGGAGTTTGTTGGAGACAGGTTTTTCTTGTTCACAGTTCTGTTGCACATCTTTTAGTTTAATGACAGTAGACTATAACAATGTGCAGATGCTTTACCAAGTTGGGATAATGTTGTCATTGCATATGAGCCTGTATGGGCTATCGGAACTGGCAAAGTGGCCACACCTGAGCAGGCTCAAGAAGTGCATGCAGCTATTCGTGATTGGCTTAGTAAGAATGTCTCATCAGATGTTGCTTCAAAAACACGTATTATCTATGGAGGTACTGTTTTCAACTTACATTATATATGCAAAGCAAAATCTCTGTTTAGGTGCGTGTCTGGGTTGGTTTAGAATATGCGGCGACTATCTCTGATATTTTACTCTATTGCTGGGAAACATTTTCATAAATTATTTAAACATAAAGATAATTTAAGTTCCAAGTTCCAAAAGTTGAGGGTAAAGTACTGCTCATATAAAAGTCTGAAGCTCACAAACTGCTAATGTCTGTCCTTGAATTTACTACGGGGGTTACGTGCTTATTAGGAGAATATGCTGCAATATCAACAATTTGGTGCACCATCTTGGCTTTCTCAAAATTGTTCAAGAATTTTATGAAGTTGATGGTGTTTTACAGAAGTTGAAATTATTTGACAGGTTCTGTGAATGGAAGCAACTGCGCCGAACTTGCAAAGAAAGAAGACATTGATGGATTTCTAGTGGGAGGTGCTTCCCTAAAGGTATTTTCTTAACCAACCCCGATCTCCTAAAATGAGAGCAGTGCAGAGCGGAAAAGTGTTTCTTGGTTCAAACATCGTGCTGCTGGACCGGACAGATCATAACTAACTTGACTTTCTGTTTCTGCATTTTCACAGGGTCCTGAATTTGCCTCCATTGTTAACTCTGTCACTTCCAAAAAGGTTACTGCCTGATTATAGTTTAGTCCCTCCGTTTGATGGTCATACCATGCATGCTAAATAAATGAGTGGGAGAAATTCCTGTAGCATATGCATCGTGCTATATATGTTGATGTGGTGGGTGAAATTTTTGATAGAATATTTGCTGTCATCACAATGTAAGTCGAAGAAGTCGTTACTTGAAAGAACGTTTTCGTCCACCTGTCATATAATGCTTTGATGTTATGCCTTTCTGTTTAGTGATGTGATACATCGACAAGGAATAATAATCGTCAACGAGTTTTGATCTCTTTACAATGAGAGCTAATATGCATTAGTATTTTATATATATATATATATATATATATATATATATATATATATATATATATATATATATATATATATATATATATATATATATATATATATAGACTTGCACTCGGGTGCGAACGGCTCGCCCAGGCGCGAAATAGAAATGGATTCTGTTCGTCCACGTGTCCAGATCTAATGGATGAAAAACACTGATTTTTTTAAAAAATGCGGTGGTATTTTCGTAAATAATTGAACATCGAAGTGCAAGTAAAATGTATTACAAGTGCATGTAAAATGTATTATAGGTGCAAGTAAAAATTTACACTGAGCATCAATACTTAGTTGCACTTATAGTTCTAAGTAGTTGCACCTATAGTTCTAAGTAGTTGCACACATAGGTATAAGTAGTTGCATCTAGGTGTATGAATGTTTGCGAGTGGTTTTTAGGAATATTACTACCCGCTGAACTCAGATCAATGAATGTTAACAAGGCAAAATTACATGCACTCATAGGTGAAAGTAGTTGCACTTATAGTTATAAGTAGTTGCACATATAATTATAAATAGTTGCACATATAGTTATAAGCACACGCAGGTGCATGAATGGTTGCGGAAAGTGAATGCTAACAAGGCAAAATTACATGCACTTATAGGTGAAAATAGGTGCACTTATAAGAGATTTTACTTGCACTTCGATGTTCAATTATTTACGAAAATGCCACTGCGTTTTTTTTTTAAGTTATTAGATCTGGACACGTGTCGCGCGCTGATTCGTTCGTATTTCCTTCCTGGGCACTTATTCGCACCTGAGTGCGTCCCTATATATATATAAATATATATATATATATATATATATATATATATATATATATATATATATATATATATATATATATATATATATATATATATATATATATATATATATATATATATATATATATATATAGAATTGCACTCAGGTGCGAATGCTTCGCCCAGGCGCGAAATAGGAATGAATTTTGTCCGTCCACGTGTCCAGATCTAATGGATGAGAAACACTGATTTTTTAAAAAAACGCGGTGGCATTTTCGTAAATAATTGAACATCGAAGTGCAAGTAAAATGTATTACAAGTGCATGTAAAATGTATTATCGGTGCAAGTAAAAATTTACACTGAGCATCAATACTTAGTTGCACCTATAGTTATAAGTAGTTGCACATATAGTTATAAGTAGTTGCACCTATAGTGCTCAGGAGGAAAATGCGAACGAATCAGCGCGCGACACGTGATCAGATTTAATAACTTAAAAAAAAAAATGAGGTGGCATTTTCGTAAATAATTAAACATCGAAGTGCAAATAAAATCACTTACAAGCGCACCTACTTTCACCTATAAGTGCATGTAATTTTGCCTTGTTAACATTCATTGATCTGAGTTCAGCGGGTAGTAATACCCCTAAAAACCACTCGCAAACATTCATACACCTAGGTGCAACTACTTATAACTATGTGTGCAACTACTTAGAAATATAGGTGCAACTACTTAGAAATATAGGTGCAACTACTTAGAACTATCGGTGCAACTAAGTATTGATGCTCAGTGTAAATTTTTACTTGCACCTATAATACATTTTACATGCAGTTGTAATACATTTTACTTGCACTTCGATGTTCAATTATTTACGAAAATACCACCGCATTTTTTTAAAAAATCAGTGTTTCTCATCCATTAGATAAGGACACGTGGACGAACAGAATTCTTTCCAATTTCGCGTCTGGGCGAAGCATTCGCACCTGAGTGCGATTATATATATATATACTAATAAGAGCCCAAGAGAGTTAGGCCTATAATGGGTAGAAAAAATGGCGGTCAAGTTTTTTAATCAAATGAATGGCTCAGATTGATCAGATTTTAATTTTTTCAAAAGATTTACTAATTTATCCTTAATGAATATGATTATCCGTTAATTTTTCCGTTAAATATTATTTTTTCCGTTAATTTCTGTTAGTTCACCGTTAACTTATTCATTGATTTCAATAAGAAGGGTCTTAAGTTCGAAGCTCGAACCCCATCCCAATCAAAGTTGGCATATTTAGTACTCCATTTTACTTTTATTAAATTAAAAATAATAATTTAGTAGTTACAACAAAAAATAATACATATGCATTTCGATCTTTAATTTAGAATTATTTATCTACAATGTTTTTATTCAAAAAATTATTCATTATCAATAAATTAAATAAGAGAAATAATTTCATTAGTTATATTGTATTTATTTTTCTCCAATATAAAAATTCTTTACATTCAAATTCATCAATTGATTATATTTGTTACATTGTCGCTACAATGTCTTTATTAAAAAAAAAATTATTCATTATCAATAAATTAATTAAGAAAAATAATTTTATTATATTATATTGTCTTTATTTTTCTACAATGTAAAAATTCTTTACATTCAAATTCATCAATTGATTATATTCACTACATTGTCTATTATCTTTTTTGTGCACTATTTTTTTTTAATTAAATATCAAAGTTATAATACAAAATAATGTTATATATTTATTTATCAAGTATTTTATTAATACCATGAAAAAATTAAGAAAAATATAATTAATAAAGCCAATCATATTAACAACTTGAGGAATTTGTTGACAAAGAGAGTATTCAAATCACACAACAAATTGAAGTGAGAACTACCTCGTAATGTCCTTGTTTGACAATCAGTAGTTAGCGGTTAACGTTATTGGATTATATTAGCTGATTTGACCAGCGAATTATATCAACGGTTGATAAAAAGATATTCGAAAAAATTAATTTTTTAGATTAACATGTAAAATGACCTAAGAGTATACATATATTTAATAATAATAATAATAATAATAATAATAATAATAATAATAATAATAATAATAATAATAATAATAATAATAGTTTTAAAAAATAAAAATAATAAAAAAATATAATTAAGTCAATCATATTAACTACTTGGGGGATTTATTTACAAAAAGAGTATTCAAATTACACAACAAATTGAAGTGGAAAACTACCTCGCAGTGTCCTTGTTTGACAATCAACAATTAGCTCTTCAATATTAGTATATATTTAAAATTTTATGCCCTAATTTTTATTTGCTCTCCCTTATGTCCCGTATTTGGTTTCAACCATACCTATACAATTAATTTATTGACAATTATAATCAATCTTGACTATATTATCTTGTATTTGTAAACTTAGAATTACCTATTTAAATACACAAATTCAACATTCAATTATTTATGCATGAACAATTATAATATAATCCCGCCTTGATATACTTTAAAGTACTTATTAAAATAAAAATATTGGGCATTATCCCAATCGCGCAATGTGCGTAAAAAACTAGTATATATATATATATATATATATATATATATATATATATATATATATATATATATATATATATATATATATATATATATATATATATCAGATTTAAAACGAAAACACGGTGGTAGTTTCGTAATTATTACTACTTTTACTATGCAAACGTTGACACTAAAATGTAAAAATTTAGTATTAATGTTTTGCACATTTAGTATTAACATTTTATATATTTAATGTTAAAAATTTGCACTTGCAAAAATGTGAAAGTACATTGCAATTAGAGTTTTGATTTTAAAATTTTATAGTTGGATATTTTTTATTTTATTTGGTCTAATGGTTTACTTTTTACTATTTAAGGTCTTACATTTATAGTTTAGATTTAAAATTTAGCATTTTCGTTAATTTTATAGAATTTACCAGGTTTGCATATTTAGGTGTTAAAAATTACATATTTAAGTCTTAAAGTTTGCACAGTGGAGTTGATGATAATTATGAAATTACCATCATATATATATATATATATATATATATATATATATATATATATATATATATATATATATATATATATATATATATATATATATTTTAAATCTGATCAGTCGAATTTTACAAATATAAAGTTAAGATTGGTTCTTATTTATCTCATATGAAGTGTTATTACAGGATATATATATATATATATATATATATATATATAAAGCCAAGAATTTTGTTGAGGGGCGCGGGGGGGGGGGGGGGGGGGGGAGGGTGAAATAAAGACGGATTCAGAATTTTTTTTAGTAAAGGCGAAACATTAAAAATGAAAGAGATATTTAAAGAATAAATAAATAAATTACCTAAGAAATATAGATGTAAATATTATTGGATATGAGTGAAAAATAACACATCGAAACTTTATAAAAATATTCATAACAAAATATGAACATAATTAAAATGAAAGAGATATTTAAAAAATAAATAAATAAATTACCTAAGAAATATAGATGTAAATATTATTGGATATGAGTGAAAAATAACACATCGAAACTTTATAAAAATATTCATAACAAAATATGAACATAATTAATTTGATAAAATAATTTGAATATATATATATATATATATATATATATATATATATATATATGTGTGTGTGTGTGTGTGTGTGTGTGTGTGTGTGTGTGTGTGTGTGTGTGTGTGTGTGTGTGTGTGTGTGTGTGTGTGTATTAAATATTAAAAATGCTATAAAAACTGTAAAATTACATTGATAACCAAAGGAAGTGAACACCTAACCTTTATTATAACCAAACACATGCTCTACCAACTAATCTAACACATCTCTATTTAATAATCAACAACTTTTATATACTAATATAATACTCAAACATGTACTATATATACATATATACATACAAAGATTATATATGGGGTGGGGATGGGGGTGGATGAGGGAGGGGGCAGCTGATCCCCTGCACCCCCCCCCCTCCCCACCCCACCTCACCTGGCTCCGTCCATGTATATATATATATATATATATATATATATATATATATCGACAATGGTAGGATATATCCCGACCGACCTAAGATGTTCTCTGTGTTGGTTAGTACAAGTTCCTTGGCTCGAGCGCTGCAGCGGAGGGACAGTCGGTACCGGTCGTCCATGTACCTTTGTGTTGCCCTTTGCTTAAGAACACTCGGGTCCGACCGGTTGAGTCACCTCCTGACCGGTGTTCTGCTTGACCACTATACCTTTGTTCCACAGAGAGGCAATATCGTTGGAGAGGGGCACGTGGCAACACTAGGCGTTGACAGAGAGTACTCGCCAGGTTGGGGCACGTGGATGTTACGTGGATTACATGCCGGTAGATGAGCCCGAGCCACAGGATAATCGTGCGAGTGCGTTTGAACGTCTTCGACCGGCGATGCGTCAACGATTGGGACCACAGGACCCGGATAGGCGATCGGTCGATTCACCTATGCAAGCCACCAGTCAAGCGAAATCATCAGGACACAGTGGACCTCATGTACATCGTCGTCATCGGGCTCGTGAATAAACCCGTACGACTGAGCAAGATGATACCCGAGGAAGGGTGAACGAACTCCATGCAGAATTCACTCGGTGGCAGAATGAGCATGCTTTAGGGCCTTTGGATTACACCGCTTCACTGTTGTGGACCCCTTTCACAGCTGAGATTATGGCTCAACCGTATCCGCTCGACCTGCGCATTCCCGGTAATAAGGAATACGACAGTCGAACAGACCCGGAGGTTCACATCAATACCTATTACGGGAACATGCTGATGATGGGTGTGAGTGACGCTGTGATGTGTCGAGCTTTCTACTCGACGTTATCCAGACGAGCAGCCGAGTGGTTTAGGACGTTGGACCCAAGGTCTATCTCTTGTTTTGCCAACCTAGTGATTAAGTTCAAACGGAAGTTCGTGACTTCGAAAATCATCCGAAAGCCTTACATGTACTTGGAGAAGGCTAAACAATTGGAAGGGGAAACTTTGACCGATTTTTTGGTTAAATGGAAAGCGGCCGTAAGTGAGGTTGAGCCCATGGACGACCTGACGGCAATCCACATGTTACATATTTCTCTGAGAGCCGGATATTTGTATCAAGATTTCATACTTCATCCGCCGGCGACGTATGAAGAAGCCCTTAGCCGAGTGACTGATTATGCCAATGCTGTTAAGTGGTCTCAGGAAGTCGGTTCATCCCGGAAGCCCCTCGGTCGATCGGATAATCGGTCGGCAGAACACCCCCGATCCCGAACGCGCCCGGAAGACTTCACAGCTTTGAACCGCTCGGCCGCGGAAGCCCTACAATATGCTCAATCGTGCAATCTCATTGGATTACCACGTCCTGGACAAGAAGGGAAGGACAAGTCAAAACATTGCGCTTATCATCGATGCAGTGGGCATGATACTGAAGAGTGTACAACTTTGAGGCAATTGTTAGAGGACCTACTTCAAGCTGGTAAGTTGGATAAGTGCGTAGGAAAAAGAGAAGAGAACAATAAATCGAGCGAGAAAAGAGATCATCGGCGCTCCGATCTGCCTGAACGATCGGACTATGACCAGAGAGATTCGGATCCCAAATTTGACAGCCACCCCGCCTCTAAGCCAACCATTCACGTCATATTCGGGGGTTTGGAAGATGCGTCCCGAGCCAGGGAGCCCTACCCGGTCAAGATCGGTCGAGTTTTGACCCCAGAGCTTCGATTAGAGGTCTTGGCTATTCTTCGGGAATTCGCTGATATATTCGCATGGGGCCCGGAGGACATGCCCGGGATTGACCGCACTGTGATATGCCATCGATTGGCCGTAGACCCTGCCGCAAAGCCGATCAAGCAAAAAACCCGACACTTGTCCTCCGATCGCAAGGAGTTCGTGCGGGAGGAAGTTAAGAAGATGGCTGCAATCGGGCACATCCGCCCAGTCACCTATCCCGAATGGGTGGCCAACATAGTATTGTTTCCCAAGCCACCATCTTGGAGGATGCGCATTGATTTTACCAATTTGAACAAAGCATGCCCTTTGGACCCTTATCCGTTACCGAGCATTCATCAGATGGTGGATGAAACGGCCAGGGCGGAATTGATGAGCTTTATGGATGCCTTTAAAGGCTACCACCAGATCATGATGAGCCATGAGGATAAGAGTAAGACCTCATTCGTCACGCCTGATGGCTTATATTGCTACCGAGTCATGTCGTTCGGTCTGCGAAATGCAGGGGCCACGTACCAACGAATGATCAACATGCTGTTTGAAGACCTGTTGGGCCGAACCATGGAGGCATACATTGATGATATGCTTGTTAAGAGCCAGGACCGAGCGGATCATACTCGGGATCTCCGACAATGCTTTCAGGTCATGCGGACGTATCAGTTACGACTAAATCCTACAAAGTGTACGTTTGCAGTTCAAACTGAAAAGTTTTTGGGTTATATGATGAAGAAGCGGGGAATCGAGCCCAATCCCGCTAAAGTGAAAGCGATCCTTGACATGAAACCGCCCACAACCGTTCGAGAAGTACAGGTTGACCGGGAGGTTAGGAGCTTTGAGCAGATTCCTCTCAAAATTGGCGGAACGGGCTTTGCCATTTTTCAAAGTGTTGCATAAGGTCAATGGATTTAATTGGGACGATGAGTGCTGATCGGCCTTTGCGGACTTAAAGGATTATTTAATGTCCCCGATCGTGTTGTCCAAACCCGAGCCAGGGGAAGAGTTAGATGTTTATCTGGGCCGGGGTTGTAAAAATCGGTCTAGGCGCCCGCCTAGGCGCTAGGCGCCTCTAGACCGTGGCGATTTCCCCCCTAGGCGTCCGCCTAGCGCCTAACTCGGCCGATTTGGCCGCCTAGCATCTAAGTTTGTCGAGTTAACTCGTCCATTTCGATCGAGTTAACCTGATCGGCTCGGCCTATTTTTTATTATTATATGTGTGTGTGTGTGTGTGCGCGCGCGCGCGCATACATATATATAATATGACATATATACACTCGTAGACTAGTTTGATACTTTGAATCTTTGGATGATTGAAGTATTTGAGTATTTTTAATTTTTAATATTGTTTTAATGTTTTTTTTTTTAAACCATTGTTTTGTTGTTATGACTTATAAATTATCATTAATTCATTTATTTGGATGTGTTATTTGATTAAATGTTGAAAACAACCTCATTAAAATTGTCAAACTGCAAGTCTACCACTGTTTTTTTGGCACCCGCCTAGCGCCGCCTAGATTCTGCCTAGGCGCCGCCTAGACCGCCTAGGCGCTAGGCGCTGCCCGGGCGCCCGACTAGCGCCTAGCGCCTACTGCAACCATGATCTGGGCGTATCCGATCGGGCGGTCAGCATCATATTATGCCGAACGGATCAGGAAGGCACTCAACGACCAGTGTACTATGTGAGTCACGCGCTGCATGGTCCGGAACTCCGTTATTCCCGGTTGGAGAAGGTTGTCTATGCTTTGTACACAGCGGCCAAGAAGTTAGCCCCCTATTTCCAGGGACGAGTCATCCGTGTCTTGACCGACCAGCCGATCGGGGCTGTCCTTCGCACCGCTTCTTCCTCCGGACGCCTAGTGAAATGGGCGTTGATGTTGAATCAGTTTGCCATAGAATATCGACCGCGCCCAGCTATCAAGGGTCAAGCCTTGGCCGATTTTCTTGTCGAATGCACCACTCGGGACACCCAACCTCAAGACTTGGAAGACCCCGAAGCGGCTTGGTGGACATTGGCCACTGATGGGTCGAGCAGCAAAAAAGGAGCGGGCAGAGGAGTCGTGGTCACAAGCCCGGAAGACTTTAAAGTTTATTACGCCCTGATGTATCAGTTCACCCCCACTAATAACGAGGCAGAGTATGAGGCGTTTATCAATGGATTAAAATGTGCTCGAGACCTGGGGGCTGACTACGTCCGAGCGCAAACAGATTTCGCCCTGGTGGTCGGACAAGTACTCGGCGAATATGAGGTTAACGGTGAGCGACTGCAAGCTTATCGTGATCTAGCAATGGAAAAACTCAACCTGTTCCGAGCATACGTTGTTCGACATGTTCCCCGTTTAGATAACGCTGATGCAGATATCTTGTCGAAGTTGGCGCAAGATGCCCCCGAGCACATGTCCAAGATTGCTCGGATTTTAATGATTCCAAGGCACAGCATCCATCGACTGCCGGTCGTCCCGATTCAACCAGTCGAAGAGACATGGATTACGGATTTGATAGAGTATTTGCAGCATGCCCGTCTGCCGGACGACCCACAGCGTGCTCGGAAAGCTAAACTACGAGCGCCAAGGTTCCAGGTGCAGGAAGGCCGTTTATATCGGAGATCGTATGGCGGTCCCTTGATGCGTTGTCTCAATTCGTTCGAAGCAGAGTTGGTTATGAATGAGCTACATTCAGGTCTTTGTTCATCGCATCAAGGAGGGCGATCGCTCGCTCGTCGCATAATGGTGATCGGGTATTATTGGCCGTCTATACAATTAGACTGCGAGAAGCTCGCTAAAGGCTGTGAGACGTGCCAACTGTATGCCCGGATACCCGGTCATCCTGCAACATTCTATCAGCCGGTCACGACTGCAATTCCATTCGCTCGGTGGGGGGTGGATATATTAGGGCCCTTTCCGTAGTTATCGGGACGTCGGCGTTTTGTTATCGTCGCAATTGATTACTTCTCCAAATGGATCGAAGCCGAGCCTTTGGCCATGATTACCTCTCAACAGTGTGCCCGTTTCTTGTGGCGAAACGTCGTTTCTCAATTCGGCGTTCCTATTCAATTGATAAGGGATAATGACCGGCAGTTTGTGAGTCGGTATTTCCAAAACTTCTTAGCAACGATCGGGACGACCTCAATCCGATCATCAGTGGCCTACCTCAGGGGAATGGTCAGGTATAAAATGACAATCGAACCATTCTAGAGGGGTTAAAGAAGAAACTGCATTCAGCCGGTCGTAGCTGGGCCGAAGAGCTCCCGTTTGTACTTTGGACATATCGAATGACTCCCCGAGAGGCAACAAGAGAAACTCAATTTGCACTAGTTTATGGCGCTGAGGCTCGGTTTCCGATCGAGGCTTGGATCCCAATGGCTAGAGAGCGGTCTTATGATGCAATAGAGAACGAGCATTCTTTAGCTGTGGATCTAGATAGTGTGGAAGAGAAAAGGGATATCGCTGCCCAACGCATGGCCGAATATCAACAGAAAGTGAAGGACACCAAGGATGTCCAGGTCCGACCACGCTACTTTCAGGTTGGGGATTATGTGCTACGACGACGCGAAGCGAGTCAACCCCTTGAAGGAGGCAAGTTGGCCCAAAATTGGGAAGGACCATATGTGATCACATCGGTCGTTCGCCCGGGCACTTACCGTCTTGAAACAACCACGAGGAGATCAATCAACGGAGCATGGATTCGGAAAATTTAGTGTTATTCCGCCATTGATTTTGATGTTTTACATAGACGAGACGCGTGCTTAACCTGCGAGTGGGCACGCTCGTCTATTATTAATGTGTAAGTGAATGTTTAAATGTTTGTAAGATCGATGGTTGAATGCTTGCTCGTCTGCGCACGAGGGCACGACCGATCACCATAATATGTAAATAGTAAGCAGCTTATTAAATCAGTTCTAGAGTTTGATTTCGATCAAGATTCAACAGCCTTGCAATTCTCAAGACTCGGCGACAACGACCGAAACGGGTAAATGCCCAACGATCGCAATGTCGATAAAACTCGCCCGATAAATACCGGGATTAAATTTTCAGTTATAACCGATAAGGGTAAAGGCCCTCCATTCGGCACCGACCGATGGGGGTAAAAACCCAATGACTTTAAAAGTCGCTCTCATCTCTGGTGAACAGTTGTATTTTGACGTCGACCGGGTAAGATGGCAAACGGTATATGCCCGATCAATCCCAATGCTAGCTAACCTCTTAACCATTGTCGCACTCACTCCTCCCTCGTATGTCCGGCAGTGTGGGGGCTAAGGCTAAGTGATGAGGTACAATAAGTAGGGTTGATCGAGCATAAAATATGACCAGTAAGGTTGATCGAGCGTAAAACGCTAAGCTTTAATAAAGCATAAAAATGAGAAAAATAAAAAAGTGTTAGGCAATAGACAATCGAGCATTTCATTGAAAAATTAAAAGTTGCCCGATACAAACGGGACCGGGCTCCCGATCGAGTTAAGATTACAAAAATTTAAAAACAAAAAAGAAGCAAGGCTCCAGGGTCGAACAGTCGTCGATCACACGGCCTTCCCTCCAGCTTGTTCTCCCGCGGTTGGCTCGGCTTCAGATCCCAACGCGGATGGCTCGGTGAAGGGCGTGGGCCCAGGGTCGGGGATCTCCTCCGGAAGAGTGGTCAGCACCGCCTTCAGATCCTCGCCCTCGAAGACCTCTTCCATTATGGTCCGGGTCTCGTTCCGCATCGCCCGTTGGCCGGACGCGTAGGCCCAATGGCCGAAGGTCCAGACCTTTTCTTCCCCGAGCTTGTTCTTCATGAGGGCTCGGAAGAACTTGTCAGCTGAGGGCTCGTCACGACACAAGAACTTGGCCAGGCCCTCCAGATTGCCCAGTCGGGCCTTCAGTTTGCCCACTTCCGCCCGGGCAACTCGAGCCTCTTTCTCGGCCGCCGCTTGAGTATCCTTAGCGGCACTCAGCTCTTTCTGAAGCTTGGATATCTCCTTGCCACGCCGCTCAGTGACCTTCTTCAAAGCCTCGGCTTCATTGGCAAGCAACGCCTGATATTGAAGACCGAGGATCGCTCGTGAAGCCTACAAGAAAATGATGTTAAGTTAAGCGATCGACTTGAAAATGGTCGAAAGTTAAAAGGTGGGGGGGGGGGGGGGTAATAAAACAAACCTTGACTAAGTCCCGAGCCCCTTTCTCAGCTATCTGGGCCGGCGACCAGCCGCTCATGTCATCCCCAATTTGTTGTAAATTGTTGATCCGGGAGAGGAGGGACAATTCCGCGCCGGTCTGTCCGTCGCTCGGGGCGACTTCGGTCGGGGGGCTCTACCTTCGGTTCCGTTTGAGAGAGCCAACCTCTTCTACATCCTTCCCGGACGCCTTCTCCTTTCCTTTTCGTCTGGGTGCTCGAGGGGCCAATGGGTATGCGATGGCATCTGCGAGTACAACCCCTTCAGGGGTGGTCGTGGAAGCACCCAACGGTCGGGCGACCGGGACAGAGGCGTCCCCGACCTCTTGATCGGTGGATGTACCAGTGGCAGCGGCCTTTCCTCTGAGCGTCAGTTTGGCTCGGGGGGCTCGAGGAGCACTGTCGGTCGAAAAACCACGAGTTGGACCCATTCCTGCAAGAAAACAAAGAGAGATTATAATGTTAGTTCATTGATTAATTGGTGTGAAAAGGCCGAGGAAGTATAACGACACGAAGACCTTCAACGGTCGGCTCGGCTTGAGGGGCCGCTACGGCGATCGACACCGAAACCGGTCGCGGCGTGTACTTCAGTTCTAAGTCGTATCGGGGAAGTGGCAATTGGGCGTTCTCATACGCTTCTCTCGATCGGAAGATTTTATACTCATGAAATTCGCATGAAATGCGGAAGGTGGCTTCTCGAAGGGCCCGAGTGGCTGGTGATTGTATATGTTTCCTGTAATGCGTTCCCCACGTTTGGTCGACCGGCAGGATCCAGGGGCCGTACTCGACCGAAAAAATCCTGTTCTTCCACCCTCGATTGTTCCCAGGAAGGTTGGCGATTGAGCTCAGGTGGTCCCGGGTTTAACTATATAAATATAGTTGAAAAGCTCCATCGTACACATGGCTTTGTGCCGAGCAAAAATTTGCGGGAAGCACACCAGTATACGATAAGCGTTCGGATAGATTTGGGCTGGTAAGACCCGGTAATATCCTAAGAAGGCGGTCAACAGAGGGGAAAATGGAAAGGTGATCGGAGCTTGTAGAGAGTCGAAGTGCATCCCGATCCACTTCCCTTGGTGCTGTTCTTTAATTCCCCCAAGGCTCCTACGAGTGTCGAATTTCACCCGCCCGTTTAGCGTGGCCGAGATTTTCGCCGCCTCGTGGGTCGTCAATAGGCACTCCTGCTGATCGACACTTTCACTGTTGAGGAAGACGAATTCCACCTCTTCAGGTGCCGTTTGGGTTGGTCCTTCGTTGGCCGAGTCGTGCGAAGTTTTCCGAACGCGAGGCGATGTAGGAACTTCAGACCCCGACCCGATCGTCCGAGTGGGCGTTTCCCGATCACAGTTGGTCGGGGACTGGAGGCCGCTGGTAGATGAGCTGTCGCTGTCGTCGCTGCTGCCGCTCGAGCTTGACGAGCCCTCCGAGCTCGAGGAGCTTTCTTCTGGCTCGGGAACCGCGCTTGGTCGTTGGGCGATGTTAATAACCTCGGGCGAGGACTCGTCCACCATCGTTTCTTCGCTATCGTCCTCGATCGAGTTGTCATAGTCCGCCCCTGAGATGTTTTGGCTATCTGAATCTGACATATCCCCTTCATAAAGGAGACGGTCGGTTCAGCGGAAGGGGTCGGGTTTTAGTCAACCGAGTTTATTGGGTCGACAGTTACAGGAGTTATGCGAAAAGTAAGGAAAAATTAAGTGAAGGAAGAAAGAGGTGACTTACCGACGAGTAGAATTTGTTGGGTAGTTGAGCAGGTGCAAAGTCCGATCAATCTACAGTGCTGATGGCTCGGGAAGCTCCGATCGATTTCCACAGCGTAGTAAAAGTTGAAATGAACCTGGAAGGGGCCTATTTATAGGAAATCTTTTGGCGGGAAAGCTACCCACTTGCGTGAAGTGACCGTTCCAGATCACAAGGCGCCTGCAGACTGACGCGTGTCATGAGCGAAGACAACTGGGAGGTCGGGGCCGGAGGCCCGAGTGACGTAGTCTTCTCATCCCACGCCGTTTTCTCCCGAGCGGTCTAAAACGACCCGAGCTGGTGGGCTCTTGGTAGGATATATCCCGACCGACCTATGATGTTCTCCGTGTTGGTTAGTACAAGTTCCTTGGCTCGAGCGCTGCGGCGGAGGGACGGTCGGTACCGGTCGTCCATGTACCTTTGTGTTTCCCTTTTGCTTAGGAACGATCGGGTCCGACCGGTTGAGTCACCTCCCGACCGGTGTTCTGCTCGACCACTAAACCTTTGTTCCACGGAGAGGCAATATCGTTGGAGAGGGGCACGTGGCAACACTAGGCATTGACAGAGAGTACTCACCAGGTTGGGGCACGTGGATGTTACGTGGATTACATGCTGGTAGGCCGGAGGGTTATTCCCGGCTAAAGGCTATAAATATCCACAGCGGATAAGGCGAAAGGGACTTTTGGAACGATCAAGAGACAACTTACAGAGCTGCACGACCGTAGTCAATCGGCCCTCGGGGTAGAAGATTAGATTGTGTTATGTCACCCTTTTATACAAGATAACTTCTTATTGTTCATATCATCGTTTAATACCAAGTGCGTACACCGCATATACGTGGACATTAGTATTATCAGACACAAAAGGACGCACCTTAAATGTAGAATTAACGCACCTAACCTTAAGCATTAAAATGATGCACCTTAAGTACACAACTCATGCACCTTAAGCACACAAACGAAGCACCTTAAAAACACAAATCATGCACCTAAAGTTTTAAAATAGCGCACCTCAAGATTCAACAACTGACGCACCTTAAGTATACAAATCACGCACCTTAAAAATGAAAATCACCCACATAAAGAAGTAAAACTACGCACCTAAAACTTTAGACCAGCTCACCATAAATTTCAACAACTGACGCACCTTAAGCGCACAAACTACACACCTTAAGAAGGCAAATCACGCACCATAAGAAGTAAAACAATGCACCTAAAACTTGAAATCGATGCACCTTAAGTTTCTTCAAAAACGCACTTTAAGTTCTCAACTGAAGAACTGACGCACCTTAAGCACAGAACCCACACACTATAAGAAGGAAAATCACGCACCTAAAACTTTAGACCGATGAACTTAAGTTTCAACAGCTAAAACGCCTTAAACACAAAAATCATGCACCTTAAGCACACAAAAATCACGCAACTTAAGAAGGAAAACCACACACCTTAAAATTTGACATAGATGCAAAAAGACCAAATTGCCACCGCATATTTTTTAATCATTGTTAATCCTGCACGTTGATTTAAGCAAGATCTATTACTCTCATCTCACTGCTCTCCGCACTTGGGCGCACCAAACGCATTTGAACCTAGTTCTTTATATACGGTTGTGTCTTCTCGTGCGTACGGTGCGTACGGCGGTCACTTGAAAGATGCACCAATAGTGTTAGGAATATGCACAACAGTGAAAGGCACAAATACACCAAAAAATGCACAACACACCCAAAATAATGCACAATTACTCCCCAAAGTTAATTGTGCATTTCCGAACACTATGTGGTGCTTTTATGCGTACTTAATGGTGCGTTTTTTGTGATGCGTACCAAATGGTGCATATTTGTGTTGTGCATTTCATAACGTTATTGGTGCGTATTTGCATAGCTATTGGTGCGGCAGCACTGACTGCACGTTAAGGCGCGGCCAACCCTGAACTCTGATATATATATATATATATATATATATATATATATATATATATATATATATATATATATATATATATATATATATATATATATATATATATATGGAAAAAGGGCCAAATTGGCCACTGAACGTAACACAATAGTGCAATCAGGCCACTGGACCTAAAAAATGTTCAATCACCCCACTCAACAACGCAAATCAGTCCAATTTCACCGTGTAGCCGGTTACAAACTCTTCTTCCGGTCAACCGCTGAGCTGGCCGATTACATGGCATTAGTAGGCATGTTTTATTTCTTTTTCTTATTTTTGTTTTCTTCCCACGTGTAAAGCTATTATATAAAACCCCACATCCCCAATGCAATTAGAAAATACCCTAGTCGAACCCAAATCAAAGTAAATCAAAAATTACTCTGGCGTTGTTAGTTCATTGTTTGAAGAGTTCGAAGGCTTCCACTCCGCATTTGCAGTTAAGGTATGAATTTCTGAGTTATTTTATAGTTGGGTCTTGGTTTATTGTTTGTTTTTATTTTATTTTATTTTTTTTGTGTGAAAAGCATGCGAGTTTTATTGTTTGTTAACAGAAATCCCGACATCTCTGCTTTGAGTTTGGTGTGCTATGTGGTCTCTATTTTGTTGTTATACTATGTGGTACATTCTTGTCGAGCATTGCTTTAGTTCATTCATGTGGTCCCTAAACCCTAAGAATAAAGTAGAAAAATGGTTGCATTGTTGAATGGAATATTGGGTCAGAGTTGTGGTCCCTAAACCCTAAGGATAAAGTAGAAAATTGCTTGCATTGTTGAATGGAATATTGAGTCAGTGATGTGGTCCCTAAACCCTAAAATTAAAGTAGAAAAGTGGAATATTGAGTCAGAATTGTCAAGCATAAACCCTAAAATTTGAGTCAGATTTGTGTAATTGTCAAACATAAACCCTATGTTTTGAGTCAGAATTGTCAAACATAAACCCTAAATTTAATAGATTGAATGGATAAGTTGTGTAATTGAATTTGTAATTTAAATGCTGAGAATGGATTGTTTGTTGTTAGGTTTCCTAGAGATGTGCAGTGTACATCTAATAATACACTATGGGGGGAATTTTGTTAAAGGGTCAGAATTACAGTACATAAATGGAGATGTTGTGAATGTTGATATAGACTCAGATTTGCTTTCCTACCCACACTTAGTGATGTTCATAAAAAAAAGGGCAGTATGGAAAAACAGAGACACTCTATTATAAAGCAGTCTATGAACCATTGGACAAACTAAGAGTTTTGTGGAATGATGCAACTGTGCTAGACCTCACTGCACTAGCAATTAGATTTAAGTCATGTGATATATATGTAGATCATGGAATAGATGAAGCTGATTTAATCCGAAGCTATTTGTTACCTGGGTGTGAAGGGAATGATGAGATTAATGAGGAAACAAATGAGGGAGATTGTAATGTAGGTGAAGGGGATGATGAAGGGAATTGGGATGGGAATGATGAAGGGAATGAAGGTGATGAAGAAGACAATGATTCTGATGAAGAAGACAATCAACACACTGATTTTGATAATCATATTGGAGGAGTTACACAAGAGGATGGTATACACATTAATGTGAATTTGCAGTATGACGAGGAAAATGATTGTACTGTTAAGTGTAAGGGAAAGGGAAAGGGAAACGGCAAGGTTAAGACCACCAAGGCTAAGGACAGTGAAGTGAACCTAGAGGGGAGTAAACAGAAAAAAAACTGAGGGTGAGGCATGTAGTGATGACTATTATTATGACTCAGCAGACCCACCAACCCAGGAGTTAAAAGAAGAAGAAGTTACACAACATAAAACACCTCCATCTAATAAATTTAGGCTGCCCTCTTATAATCCAGAATGTGATTTCCCTGAGCTTGAAAAAGGGATGTTATTTGAGGATGTAACACAGTTTAAGGCTGCTATGATCAAGTATGCAGTGCACTTTAAAAGGGATGTATACTTTTACAAAAATGAGAGTATGAGGGTGAGAGTAAAATGTGTTGAGGGTTGTCCTTTTCTTTGCCATTGTAGTTGGGAAGAAAGGTATATGTGTTTCCAGCTGAAAACCTGCCTACTTGACCATAAGTGCAACAACAAATACAAGTTGAAATTGGTAACTCAAAAATGGTTGGAAGAAAAATATGAAGATGTAATTGTAAAAGACCCAACCATGCCACATATCAAGCTTAAGGATCATATTCAAACTGATTTGAAGATTAATCTAACAATCAATATGGTTAGAAGGGCACAAAAAGCTGTTTTACATAGAGTTAATCTAGGGTATTCAGAACAGTTCAAGAGAATAAGAGATTATGCCCGAGAGTGTTTGAACTCTAATCCTGGAAGCAATGTATTTATCCAGACTACTAGTGTAGTTCCAGAAGGACCTTGTACATTTCAGAGAATATATGTATGTTTCCAAGCATTGAAGAGTGGGTTTCGAGCTGGGTGTAGATCTATAATTGGCTTGGATGGCTGTTTTCTTAAAGGGGCTATAAAGGGTGAACTCTTATCTGCTGTTGGGAGGGATTCAAATAACCAAATGTATCCAATAGCTTGGGCAGTTGTTGAGATAGAAAATACAGATTCTTGGAGATGGTTTATAGAGCAATTGGTTCAGGACTTGGGTATTAACAATAGCTGGAATTGGACAATCATTTCAGATCAACAAAAGGTACTACATTAACTTACTTCTGATTCTGTTTTTATTTTTTGTTTCTGTTTAGGGTTTAGTGAGTGTTATCAAGGAGCTATTGCCAAATGTGGAACATAGGAACTGTGCAAGACATATACATGCAAATTGGAGCAAGAAACATAGAGGCAAGGTTTTGAAAAGGCACTTTTGGATGTGTGCTAATGCAACCACTCCACAGCAGTTCAATGCCATGGTTGATCAACTGGGTTTAAAGGATGCAAAAGCTAAAGAGGATTTGGCCAACTATCCTGCAAAGTTTTGGTGCAAAGCTTTTATGAGAACTGAAGTGAAATGTGATTCAGTAGATAACAACATGTGTGAAGCATTTAATGGAACAATTGTTAAGGCAAGGAGCAAACCAATAGTGAAGATGTTAGAAGATATAAGGGTAGCTACTATGACAAGGATTGCAAGGTGCAGAAAAGTAGTAGACAAATGGCCTGGTAACTTTGGACCTAGGATAATGAAAAAACTCAATGAGAACATAGTGGAAAGTATAGGTTGGCATGTGGATTTCAACGGGGATGATGGCTATGAGATTAAGAAGGGAAGACAACAATTCAAAGTGAAGCTAAAAGGGAAAAGTTGTTCTTGTAGATCTTGGGACCTCACATGTATACCTTGTGCACATGCATGTTGTGCCATATTTGATCTAGGCAAAGATCCAGAACAATACCTAGATGACTGCTACTCCAATGAAGTGTACAAGAATGTTAGTGTTTTGAGTCTAAAACCCCAACATGTAATTAACCAAATTATTATGGCAAATTAGATAGGTTTTCTGTTTTAGAGTCTGTCAGAGTTTGAAGACTGAAGTTCTGATTGATCAGATAATCCGTCAGAGCGTCTCAGAATCAAAATCGTTGGAGATCATCTATTGAAGACGCGTATGAGCTGGCAAACGCAGTTTTGAGGTGATATTTCAAGAAAGAATATTAGTAAATCATCTCTCCTTAGGTATGGACGAAATCTCCTTAAAAAATCAAGATTGATTAGCTATACAAGTTCTACCTTTTACATCCAGAGCTATATTTGGAGAGAATCAAAGACAAGAAGTATTTATGCATACAAGCCTTCATAAGTTAGGGTTGAATGCCTTGAAGCCAACACTCTAAATATTAAAAGAATACACAGCTCTGGCCATTCCATTCCTTCTCAAGAAATACTGTTCATGGTGCTTAAGAAGATGAACTTGAGAAAAATCAATCATGCTTAAACCAGTGGACGCGAAGATCACTCAGTTGTGGGAACAACGTGGGACTGCGTCAGTGAAGTGGACTGCATCAGAGTTATCTCTCCATTGAAGGGATTTCATTGGACTTCTGGATGCGCGGCTCTCCGACTTCAACAATCCACTAAACCTCTGTAGACTGGGTACTGACCTTGTGTGGAGCACTTGGGTGAGATCGTTTTTCTCTACCTTTGTACATTGGATTATGAGTTAGTGGATTGGACGCATCGGTGATCGTCCCCCAGACGTAGATACACACTGTATCGAACTGGGTAAACAATATTTTGTGTCTTTTACTTCTGTTTGATTTAATTTCCGCACCAAGACTATTCACTGATCTACGATAGTGTTAAGTCAATCACTCAAACAGAATCATACTGAAATATTATCTAGACATAATATTTAACACAAATACAGAAATTACATGTGGTATCAGAGCTTTTAAGTCTACATAGTGACTTGATCCGAAAGGGAACTATATTTCTGTACTTTCGTGTGTTTTTACTTTTCTGGCAGACAAACTGCTGTTTGAGTCATTTGTGATAGATGGATAGGCGACCTCTATTGGATGGTAGTAATTACTCATTTTGGAAAGCCAGAATGGAAATCTATCTTCAAGCCCAAGGAGCTAAAGTGTGGCATGCTGTGATTACTGGTTGGACACCCCCTACAAAAGACGGACCGATGGGTGCAACAGTCCTTAAACCAGTAGAGGAATGGTCAATTGAAGAATTAACTCTCTCAGGTTACAATAACAAAGCATTGAATTCAATTGTGGGATCATTATATGAGTCTGTATTCACCCAAGTCACTGGTGTGAAAGAAGCCAAGAAAGCGTGGGAGATCTTGCAAACTCGATATGAAGGAACTGATGATGTAAAGCAGTCAAAATTACAAATGGTTCTTTCAGAATTCGAAGCCCTGAAGATGAATGAAGAAGAGGATATCTCAGATTTTCATAGTCAGGTACATGATTTAATGAATAGGGCATCCGTTCTTGGCGAACCATTCTCTGAACAAAGGGTGGTCAAGAAAGTTCTTCGCTCACTACCCAAGAGGTTTCGTATGAAGGTTATAGCAATTCAAGAGAATCAAGGCTGGGAGAAGAAGAGTCTTGGTGAACTAATGGGTAGTCTACACACTTACGAACTTGAAGTGCTGACTGATGATAACCCTAGGTCAATCAGAAAAGGAAAATCAGTGGCGTTCATTACTGACGCTGATCAAGAATCTAACACTGAAGATGTTGATGATGAATCCCTAGCTTTGCTCATGAAGATTTTCAAGAAGATTTCAAAGGGATTCAGTCAAAAAGGCTTGGGAAAGTTTAACAGGAATCAATCCAATGGTGGAAACTCAACAAATCATAAATTTGAGTCAACTCCTTCAGTTTTGAAGTCGGGTCAGTCCAAGAATGCATCAAACAGTACAAGTAAAGCCCTAAATTGGTCAATTCAATGTTGGTAATGTGAAGGGTTTGGTCATACTCAGGCAGAATGTGCAACATACCTAAAGAGGAAGAAATACATGTCTGCTTCAACCCTAAGTGGTGACAAAGAGGAAAGTGCAGACCAAGTGTTTGATGAAAATACTAGGAACTCTGTTTCACTCTTCACTGCATCAGAAGTTCACTCAGACTGCGATGAGGATGATGAAGCCTACATGTCTTCAGACGATTTTGAAGAAAGACATACTCAGTTAGAAAAGGAGTTTGCTAAGCTTGTTTCTAGCTGGGAACAATTGGTGAAGGTCAACAAAAATTTGAATGAAAATCTTAGACAGCGTGAGGAACATTTGAAGAAACTAAATGCTGATATGGTTATGAAAGATGATCTTATTACTCAGATCAGATCTAGAGAAGGAAAGCTGGTAAAGGAACTGGAAGATTTGAAGAAAAACATCAAGATGATGGATACTACTTCTACTTTGGACAAGATTTTAGACTAAGGCAGAAAGTCTAACAATAGAACTGGTCTTGGTTTTGAAAAAGGTCAAACATCTAAGTCTGTTCCTGTGTTTGTAAAAGGAAACACATCTTCTTTTAACAGTAGAACAGACCTTGGTTATGAAAAGGGTCAATCGTCTAGGTCTGCTCCTGTGTTCGTGAAAGGAAACACTTCTGCTTCCACTACTGAGCCTGAACCAGTCAGCACTAAATTTCAGTCTCTTCACTCCAAGATGAAAGGCAAGTATTTCAAATCCAGAAACTATACCCCTACATGTCATTATTGCCTGATTAGAGGTCACACCAGACCAGAGTGCTACTACTTCTATAAGGATCAAAGAGAGGAAAATTTTAGAAATAAGGTTGTGGAGTCCCAGACAAAAGAGGATTTTGTTACACAACCTGATAGCTAGCATGATGGGGGTGAGCACGAATAGCGGGGCTGTGGTGGAACACCCAGAAGCAAAATTCATTACTCCTTTCAAGAGACAGATCTGGGTCAGAAAATCTGAAGTGATATGTAATCATACTTCTGTGTTACTGGCTGAGTGTGGAGATCCTCCGTCAGCCTAATGTTTCTTTGTCTATCATTTCGCAAAAAAGGGAGAGTAGTGAGGTCTCAGGGGGAGTGGTTGATATCCAGGGGGAGTGTGTGTGAAGTGTTGGTAGTTGATATTCAGGGGGAGTGTGTGTGAAGTGTTGGGGGTTGTTGCTTTAATTGTTTCAGTTCTTGTAGGTTGTGTGTTGCTTAGCGTGTTAGAAAGGGTATATCTTTGGTTTAATTGCTTTAAATCATGGCTTTCTTTTTTATTAAGTTGTTTTGCCAAATAATAGACAAAGGGGGAGTTTGTTAGTGTTTTGAGTCTAAAACCCCAACATGTAATTGGCAAAATTATTATGGCAAATTAGATAGGTTTTCTGTTTTAGAGTCTGTCAGAGTTTGAAGACTGAAGTTCTGATTGATCAGATAATCCGTCAGAGCGTCTCAGAATCAAAATCGTTGGAGACCGTCTATTGAAGACGCGTATGAGCTGGCAAACGCGGTTTTGAGGTGATATTTCAAGAAAGAATATCAGTAAATCATCTCTCCTTAGGTATGTACGAAATCTCCTTAAAAAATCAAGATTGATTAGCTATACAAGTCCTACCTTTTACATCCAGAGCTATTTTTGGAGAGAATCAAAGACAAGAAGTATTTATGTATACAAGCCTTCATAAGTTAGGGTTGAATGCCTTGAAGCCAACACTCTAAATATTAAAAGAATACACAGCTCTGGCCATTCCATTCCTTCTCAAGAAATATTGTTCATGGTGCTTAAGAAGATGAACTTGAGAAGAATCAATCATGCTTAAACCAGTGGACGCGAAGATCACTCAGTTGTGGGAACAACGTGGGACTGCGTCAGTGAAGCGGACTGCATCAGAGTTAGCTCTCCATTGAAGGGATTTCATTGGACTTCTGGATGCGCGGCTCTCCGACTTCAACAATCCACTAAACCTCTGTAGACTGGGTACTTACCTTGTATGGGACACTTGGGTGAGATCGTTTTTCTCTACCTTTGTACATTGAATTATGAGTTAGTGGATTGGACGCATCGGTGATTGTTCCCCAGACGTAGATACACACTGTATCAAACTGGGTAAACAATATTTTGTGTCTTTTACTTCTGTTTGATTTAATTTCCGCACCAAGACTATTCACTGATCTACTCACTGATCTACGATAGTGTTAAGTCAATCACTCAAACAGAATCATACTGAAATATTATCTAGACACAATATTTAACACAAATACAGAAATTACAAAGATGATCTATAGCCACACTATCCAACCACTCAATGGTGAAATCAGCTGGCCTAGGACTAATAGTGAAGAAATATTAGCCCCTAAACCTAGGCCAATGACTGGTAGGCCAAAGAAAAAAAGAACCCGTGAGCCTAATGAACCCTCCGTTGGGAAAATTTCAAGGCAAGGTCGAGTTATGACATGTTCCATTTGTAAACAAAAGGGACATCAAAAGAAAGTTTGCCCTGCAAAGAGTTCAATGCCAGCTGCTGCCCCATCATCTGTTGCTGCCTCATCATCTGTTGCTGCCTCAACTCCAATGCTAGCTGCTGCCTCATCATCTGTTTCCACCTCAGTTGGTCGTGGTGCCTCAACCTCTAGGAAAAGTAAACAAAGGAAGAGATCGGGTGGCTTTGGTGTATACATCAACCCAAATACTGGAGCACAAATATTAAATGTAAGTGAATCATGGTTCTTATATTTAGATACTTTTATATGTTATAATTAGCATGGCTAATGTATTCACCTTTATGCATTATGTAGCCTGGAGGAAGAGGATAACAAGTGCTTTCAGTTGGGATGAAAACAAGTGCCTCTGCCAAGAAGACACATTAGTTAATCATGATTTTTGTTAATAATGCACTATGAATGGAATCTGCCTGTGGAAACTTGTATTTTGTTAAGAATGGCCTGTGAATGGCATTTGAATGTAGTTGAATATGATTTTTGTTAATTGCTGTCAGTACTACTCTTTTGTAACCTGTGAATGGATTAACTTGTGAATGACAGTGAAATACACTTATGGTTTCTCTGGTTCAGCTAATGGCTTATGCTTTATTCTTTCAGCTTATGGCAGTGAAATACAGTTATGGTTTGTTTGGTTCAGCTTATTGCTTAAGCTTTATTCTTTCAGCTTATGGCTTAAACTTTATTATTTCACCTTATGGCTTATGGTAAATTGTCAATGCAATGCAATAATGTTGAAATTCACATGGCAATGATAGGCTTAAACATGATTGAAATCATATCATTTACTCACTTCATTTATTCTTGACAGTGAACACAACCAAATCAATAAACAACCATTCATATTCTTTCATCACAAACAACCATAAAACTACATAAACAAGCAATTCTAGATTTAGGAATAAGGCTAACATTAAACCATACAATTGCAGCTAAAACAACTACAACTCCAACACCTACAACTTTAAGCATCTTCACTGACTTATGATTGTCAATTGTACCAATTTTCTTCGTGGCTTCTTCAATCCTCCCCAAACTCGTTTGGACCACCACAACTTCATCTCTTAAACTTTCAACAATTCTTTTTAACTCGATTAAATCATTTTTGGTAGATTCATACTCTATAGCTCCCATTCCGTGCATAATATCCTCAACATAAACGAAAAATCCACATCCATTGCCCTGAAAAAAACACGGTAAACCCTAATGCAAACTCAAACAAAATATGAAATAACAAAAGCAATAAATCTAACCTTCCAATTTTGACATCAAAAAAATTTTCTTCCATTATCCCGAACTGTGCATAATGGGGATTTCAACCCACATTTACAGTACAAACATGGCTCGTATTGGAGAGTATAATTGCGATTTGGAATTTTTGGAGAAGTTGAAGACGACCGTGAATTGGAAAAAGCCATTGCAATTACGTTACTAATACACCTGCGCCTAGGTTTTCTGTAACAACAAGAGAAATACAAGAACAAGAAGCTTTCGAGCATTGAAAAATAAAGGGAAAGAAGACACCTATGGAGTGTTGTTAGTTTCTGGAATCAAGTTTCAAACGTTGAAGAGGAAATGGATTTGGAGATTTGAATGGCTATGGAGGCCTGTTCACGTTGGAAGAAAACAAAAATAAGAAAAAGAAATAAAACATGCCTACTAATGCCATGTAATCGGCCAGCTCAGCGGTTGATGGGAAGAAGAGTTTGTAACCGGCTACACGGTGAAATTGGACTGATTTGCGTTGTTGAATGGAGTGATTGAACGTTTTTTAGGTCCAGTGGCCTGATTGCACTATTGCGTTACGTTCAGTGGCCAATTTGGCCCTTTTTCATATATATATATATATATATATATATATATATATATATATATATATATATATATATATATATATATATATATATATATATATATATATATATATATATATATATATATATATATATAATTAGGTTCTGGTGCAGTTAGGGTGCCCAGGTGCGGTTGTGCGGTTTAATCTAGGCCATTCATCTCGCTTAAATCAACGTCTAGGATTGTCAAAATTTTTTTAAAAAAAATGCGGTGGTAATTTTGTAATTTTTGCATCTAGGTCAAAATTAATGTGAGCGGATCTGTGATTAATGTGCTTGAGTTTTGTATATAAGATGCGTGAGGTTTGTGCGTAAGGTGCGTGAGTTTTGTGCTTAATGTGTGTGGAGTTGTGCTTAACATGAGTAGTTGTTAAAACTTAAAGTGTGGACTTTTGTGCTTAAGGTGCGTGAGATTTGTTCTTAGTGTGAGTGGAGTTTGTGCTTAATGTACGTAGGGTTTGTGCTTAATGTGTGTGAGGTTAGTGATTAATGTCAGTAGTTGTTGAAACTTAAGGTCTGTGGGTTTAAACATAAAGTGCGTGGGTTTTGTACTTAATGTGCGTGAGGTTGTGCTTAATATGCGTGGATTTTGTACTTAATGTGCGTAAGTTTGTGCTTAATGTCAATAGTTGTTGAAACTTAAAGTCTGTGAGTTAATATTTAAAGTGCGTGGGTTTTGTGCTTAATGTGCGTGAGGTGGTGCTTAATGTGTGTGGGTTTTGTACTTAATGTGCATGAGTTTGTGCTTAAGATCTAACACTTAAGGTGCGTGTTTCTATCACTTAAGGTGCGCCATTTTTAGCTTATGCTTCTTTCTTCTAGACACGCATGCGTTTTTTTTTTTTTTTTTTAATTTTCATTGATTTGAGCCGTTGATCTAAATTTGATCAACGGCTCAGATCTAACCGCACAGGAAGCTATACCCGCACCTGAACCCTTCCCTATATATATATATATATATATATATATATATATATATATATATATATATATATATATATATATATATATATTAAGGTTGAAGTGCGGCGTCACTAATAGTTCAACAAATATACACCATCAACGTTAGAAAAATGCACCATAAAAACACACACAAATTAGGTATGCATCACCAAAAACACACCATTAGGTATGAGTAAAAACACCATACAGTGTTCGAAAATACACCATTGGGGTGTAGTGATTTATATGCTGTTTTTTTTTTTTAGGTCTGTTGTGTATTTATTCGTGTTTTTTGTTTTGCATTTCATTGTGGTATGTTTCCCTTACACTGTTGGTGTATTATGAATTTTCGACGCACTGCCGCACCTAAGGACATCGCCGCATTTGAACTTTTTCATATATATATATATATATATATATATATATATATATATATATATATATATATATATATATATATATAGAGAGAGAGAGAGAGAGAGAGAGAGAGAGTTAATCCCAGAAATGGTCCTTCGACTACTTTTATCAATTTTTGTCTTCGACTTTTAATTTGACCAAAATTAGTCCCTTAACTATTGATTTTGTTCCAATTTTGGTCTTTCTATTAAATAGGTGTTAAAATTGAGGGCAAAGAATATAAAATTAAATATTTTAGCCTTTCTTCTTCCATTCGTTCCAAAAATTTTAGGTGTGTGTGTGTTGACCTGAACTAGATAATGGGCTATTGAAGTCTTACATTAAAAGGCGTATGATATTGGTCGGACCAAGCCTTGGTGCAGCAGTTGCCATTGATTTTGCAGTCAATTTTCCTGAAGTTGTAAGAATTCTCCATTTCCCTCTTCAATCATATATACCATCTTTCTATCTAGTCAAGGTTGGATAGATTGATAATGAGAGTCTCCAAATAGTCATGAATTTTCTGATGCGATTACCCTCTAAATTTGTTCATTCAGTCTAAAATTTGAACTGTTCATAATTTGTTTTCGTAATCAAGCTGTTTGTAAATTAGTTGAGCTATACCCGTTTCTGTGCAGGTTCATAAGCTGGTTCACATCTGATAAAAGCAAGCGTTTATGGAGAAGGTACTGAATTTATGACAAAGCTGCCTGTTGATTTTATGATTTTTGGGCAGTCAACGGCAGGCCAACACTACCGTTAAAATAACGAAAATATAGAAAAATATAGAGAAAATATAGGAACTTTGTATTGATGAGTATTTGCTCGTGGATTGCTAAGAGTTGTCCTCCTCTCTTCTGTACGAGAGGTCTATTTATACATATTTTGGGCCTAGAGCCCTACAAGGAATAAGAATTCTAGACTGCCTCATATTGGGGGCAAATTATGCTATGCATCCGTATGCACCATGCATGGTGCATACGGATGCAAAAACGACGTCGTTTTATTAAAAACGCTCGTCTCCCCTTAAAAAATAGAATTCAGGTTCGATTCCCAGCAACAACATATGAATTAAAATTCCAGAATCGATGAACTATAATTCCATAATCGATGAACTATAATTCCAGAATCTAACCTATGAACTAAAAATTTCAGAATGAATGAATTGAACTAAAATTCCAGAATCTATGAACTAAAATTCCAGAATCGATGAACTACAATTCCAGAATCGATGAACTATAATTCCAGAATCAATGAACTAAAATTCCATAATCTATGAACTAAAATTCCAAAATGAATGAACAACATAATGCTGTTGTTGGGAATCGAACCTGAATTTTTTTTTTTTAAGGGGAGACGCGCTTTTTAATATAACGACGTCGTTTTTGCATCCGTATGCACCATGCATGGTGCATACGGATGCACAGCACAACTATCCCATATTGGGAGTCTTAGTTACATAATAAAACCTAGTTCTATTATACTAGAAATAATGAGTTCAATTCTAATATATTGGGAATAATAAGCCCAATCCTTAACGAACTCTTGGATTGCTCCGTATTGGGTATCCTTCTTGGACTTCCTCGATCCAGTTGCTTTCCTTAGGCCGGTCCACATGGCCCAGGCCTAGTATGCTATCCATCAGTGCCTAAAATGGTGGCCTATGGCGGGGTTAAACACTTAGCTTGCACACCTAGAATTCAAGGAAACCGGAATTATTTTGCAAATTTTGGTTCTTCTAGTTCATTTATCCCATTCAAATTTTTAGTATAGAGCTGCGTCCTTGATTCTAGCTAAGAAGTTATCTTGTTCAGGTCTCCTTGTTGAAGAGCATCCTGTTGCATTATCTTGTTCAGGTCTTCTCGTTGAAGAACACACACCTAATACAACAACAAAATATACAATTAAAAAAAAAGACTAAATTTTTTGGAACGAATGGGAGAAGAAAAGACTAAAATATTTGGTTTTACATTTTTGTCCTCAATTTTAACACCTATTTAACAGAGATTTAACAGAAGGATCAAAATCGAAACAAAATCAATAGTTAAGGGATCAACTTTGGTCAAATTAAAAGTCAATAGTCGAAGGACCATTTTTGAAATTTAAGGGGCGTGAGTTTTGTGCTTAATGTGTGTGGGTTTTGTGCTTAAGTTGCGTGAGTCTTGTACTTAATGTGCGTTATGTTTCTTCTTTGTGCACATTCTCTGTGAGTCACGGGTAGTTCAGACCCTCAAGAAGAAGAAAACTTTTGAACTGATGGGTGGTTTAGACCCTCAAGAAGAACAAAATTTTTGAACTGATGGGTGGTTCAGACCCACAAGAACAAAACTTTCAAACTAAACTTAAGGTGCGTTGTGTTTAAGGTGCGTGAGTTTTGTGCTTAATGTACGTGGGTTTTGTGCTTAATGTGCGTTGTGTTTCTTCTTCGCGCACCTTCTCTGTGAGACAACTTTTGAAATGATGGGTAGTTCAGACCCTCAAGAAGAACAAAACTTTTGAACTGATAGGTGGTTCAGACCCTCAAGAAGAACAAAATTTTTGAACTGATGGGTGGTTTAGACCCACAAGAACAAAACTTAAGGTGCGTGAGTTTTGTGCTTAAGGTGCGTGAGTTTTGTGCTTAATGTGCGTGAGTTTTGTGCTTAATGTGCGTCGTGTTTCTTCTTAGCGCACCTTCTCTATGAGACAAAACTTTTGAACTGATGGGTGGTTTAGACCCTCAAGAAGAACAAAACTTTTGAACTGATGGGTGGTTCAGACCTGCAAGAACAAAAATTTTGAATAAAACTTTCTTCCAAACAAGCGTTTTTTTTTTTTTTTTTAATGCTTAAGGTGCGTCAACCGCACGGGAAGCTTTTACCGCCTCTCTCTCTCTCTCTATCTCTCTATCTCTCTCTCTCTCTCTCTCTCTCTCTCTCTATATATATATATATATATATATATATATATATATATATATATATATATATATATATATATATATATATATATATATATATGCGAATCATATTCAATTTTGTTTGAAAGAACAAGTCCTACTAATAAAATGTTTTTTTTTTAAGGAAAGAACTTAATTCATTGAATCAGCAGATAAACAATCAACAAGAAAAGATGGCGGGATATCAATCAAATCCCCACAACTTGACACAGAAACGGCTTTCCTAGCAACAAAGTGGGCAGCACGATTCGTAGGTCGCTTTACAAATTGGAAAACTACATTATTTAACAAAGGTGTAGATTCTTTAATGTCATCCACTATAATACCAAAAGCTGAATAAAAAGGAGATGCAGTAATAGCATGAACAACTGTTTGAGAATCTGTTTCAACGTCCTACTAATAAATTAATCATGGGTATGATAAATTTGTATTCCTCTATTATCTAAGTACATAATCAATTTTTTAATGTCAAATTCAAAGGAACACCACTCCAAGCCAGTCTAAACTCTCCAACCTCGTGGAACTCCGGCTAGGCTTATTTTAACACATATCATAGCGGCATCCCACCGGAATTCGGCTCATTGGCTTCTCTCCGCTTTCTCGATCTCGACGACTATAACCTCACCAGCACCATTGCGCCAAGCCTCGGGAATTTGAAACAGTTGCATACTCTATTCCGACGAATGAATTTGGAGAAATTAGGAAAACCCTAATTACAATAGATACACCATTTTCACTTTTATCAACACGGGATTCGCTTCTATATTGTTGGAGAAATTAGGCTGATAATGTGAAAGTAAAAAAATGATGTGTCGTTGTATAACCACTACCATAGAAGTGATTTCACCCCTACCGGTGCAGGCTCACAACAACAGCATTGTCCCCAAAGGTTAACACGAAGATCCCCATCTTTGAACACCGGGAGCATGGATTGGAACATACACAACAGTCCTAGAGTAGAAAAGAGGACAATAGAGACATCAGAACTGTTTGTCTCTGTCTAAACTCAAAAATACTTAAATACTTCCATCTAAATAGTATTGGCCAAACAATTATAGCCACATACTTCCTGACAAATCTTGGCCAATCACCAACTTGTAGTAAATAATAGACCAAGACTAAATCATTAGCAATTTTGAGGACCACAAAAAAATCCACCTGACTTGCTAGATACTTGCATTTTCCCTGATGGAGATATTGGAATTGACTCAAGAATGGGAACGGTACCCGGGGTCCGAGAAGATGACCCGGACCAAGATGGTCTAGGTAGCGATGTGGCCCGGACCGACGTGATCCAAACCAAGATATGCGATATGAACCAAAGAGTTGACTTGAGTCGGAGGAAGACAACCCGGACCAAGGTGGTCCGAGCTAAACAAGGCGATTTGTACCGAGGTGGTCTGAACCATGGCAACTAGGACCAATATGTATGATCCAAGGCCTACCTCCGGGGCCGACATGGAGCATTCGATCGTTTCCCATCCCATAGCCCGTCTTGGAATCCGTAATGATGGATTTGGACTGAGTTATGCATCAGGTCCATGGGCTTTAACCCATTATTGTGGCCCTCCACGTTTTTAGCTAGGTAGATTGGTTGGGTTTCTCCTTGAATAAATGGCTCATGTTCTAGCCTAGACATTTCATGTTCAATCTTAAGAAAAGACATTTTATGTCCTATTATTACATAATATTTTTTGGAGTTAATTCTAGCAATGGTCCTCTGACTATATTGATTTTCCAAAATTAGTCCCCGACTTTTAATTTGGACACTTTACGTCCTTGACTTTCAATTCCTTTCCAATTGAGGTCCTTTCGTCAGATTACGGTAAAGTGGACTTTAAATGAAAGGGTAAAATAGTCATTTTATCTGCTTAATGTATAATTTGTATTTCTTCCTTGTATACGTAGGGGTGACCACGGTTCCAGTTCCGGTTCCGTGGATGGCGAAACCAGAACCAGAACCTTATAGTAAGGTTTCGGTTCCGGTTCTGGTTTCGGTTTCGTGGATGGCGAAACCAGAACCGGAACCTTATAGTAAGGTTCCGGTTCCGGTTCCGGTTCTAACCGGAATTATTTTTAAAAAAATTTAAAAAAACACTATAATATGTAATTTTTTTCGGTTTGGAACCGGAACCGCCGGTTTCGGTTCCTTTTCATCTCAAACCGTAACCGGAACCATATTGGTTCAGGTTAGGAACCGGAACCGTACGGACGGTTCGGTTTCGGTTCCGGTTCAACAGTGCACGGTTCGGTTCGAACCGAACCGTGGCCACCCCTATGTATACGCCACTTCGGACATCAGATTCACTTAATTATTTAATCCCTAATGAAATTTTGTTCTTCGAGTGGATTTAGGGATTAAACAATTAAGTGAATTTGATGTCTGAAGTCGCGCATATAAAGGAGAAATACGAAGAATTATACACTAGATAGATGAAATGACTACTTTACCCTTTCATTTAAAGTTCAATTTACCGTAATCTGACGAAAGGACCTCAATTGGAAAAAAATTAAAAGTCTAGGGACGTAAAGTGTCCAAATTAAAAGTCGAATACTAATTTTGAAAAATCAATATAGTCGGAGGACTATTGCTGAAATTAACTCATATTTTTTGTAATGTTCTTGCATTAATCCAATCCATTATTTTTACTACAATATAATTATGCCTTTTACCATTTTATCTTTTATATTTTATATTTTATGGGAACTAATTTAAGTTGATCCAGGCATACCCCCATCAATTACTTAGCTTCCATATATCATTGCCAACAGTTTTTGGGGTAGACAGACAATTGTTGACGTACGTGTTATAATTTGGAATCATATGCTTGAGTGCACTTTAATTCAACCAACCCAAAAAAGAGAAAGCAGGAGGAGGAGGGGGGTTGGGAGTTGGGAGAATCCATAATCAAAGCATATATTCCAAATTAAAGCCAGCCTATCGTAAAGCGAGCGAGCCATGTGTCTTCCACCTCTCTGATCTCCTGTATAAAAACAACTAATCTAGCTAGGCCGGAATTATTGGAGCATGAAATTAAGAAATTAAAAGTTGAGATCGATCGAACTGAGGAAATATATATATATGGATTGGGGGTTTGGCAAGCGCAGATCAGGTCCAGAATGGAGTGGCATGTCCTACTCCTCAGCCTCTGCACCACCCCTTCCACTGCTAGCCATTTTCTGCATTGTTATCTTCTTGCTCTCACTGTCTCATTACAGTAGCTACAAAGATGAAGTGGAGCACACGATGATCGGTTTTCGGGTTTTCGCCTACTTGCTCCCTCTTGCCTTGCTCTTTCTCATCATCATCACCTCCACCTACTTCAGATTCAGCAGCTTTAGCTTTAACTTCTGGAACCATGCACAACCCCACAAATTCAAACACCCTAGCCGCCCTTCAATAATTCTCCGATCCCCAACACATGATTATGATGAGCAGAGCAGAAGAGGCCGGCCGGAGAGTTTCCATGGGGTACGATGTTAGCATCTGCTCTTACCAACCTCACTTCTTAATAACTAACTTTAATTTGTCCAGAAATCCAATAATGTTGTTGGTTTTCAGGCTGCAGGATATGTCTGCCATGTTTAATTTGTAACTGCAATATAATGCATATGCATGCAAGTGCGTGCTTCATTCTAGCTACATTTCCTGCCTTCTTATAGACTTTAATTTGTGTTCCCAAGTTATATATGTATAAGTTGTTCATTTAGCCTGTATGTATGTATGGCTTCCCGATGCCACAAGTGACACAAATAATTCAATATTCTCACACCTCATTACCCCAAACCAACTAAATCTCATATATTAATTACTATTACAAAAACATACTCTGAGAATTATGTTAATTAATTTATGAATAAATTATGTCGTTAATACGTCTTTACGAATTTTACAATGATAACGTTCAAGTGCAAACTGACACATTATTATCATATACCATGTCATTATTTGAATTAGAAGGAACAGAAGTTTATAATTGATTATATTGTCACATACATACAATATATATAATCAAATACAAACAAGGGTGTGTTTTGGTTCATGAGTTTACACACCAGGAATGAAAATCAAAATCATAGTTAGAGTTTGGTTGACAACTTTTTAAAACAAAACTATGTGATTTGATTATTACTTCTTTAATTAAAATTAAAACTTCATTCCCTAATTAAAAACTGTATCATTCCATCTTATTAGTAATTTGATTTTTAAGTTTGAATTAATACTTTTAGATTTTTGTTTTGATTTTTTTTTTGTTCATATGGGTGGTTTGAATGTCATTATATTAAGATCAATTGCCTTAATTTTTTTATATTTTTTATTTTTAAAACCTTTATTATCATTATATGATCATACATAACCAAACATCAATATTAGTAATTCTTTCGAATTCCACCATACTAAACATACAAAATACTTTCACCAAAACTCATTATTATTATTAAGTATTTAATTTTCATTCTGATTCTAATTTCCTTATATGAACCAAACACATCCTGAATCATGTACATATTGAGTGCTATGAATAATAATACATAAAGATGTTTTCAAAAAATAATACATAAAGATAAGCAGCTCACAAATGGCAAGTCATCCGTTGGTTTATACACACATATGCAATGGTCAATGGACAAGCATTCCTGATTCCCCCACGTAACTTCCCCTGCCATTCCCCAAGCTCGAGACAAGCATCGCGCACCCTGACCAGCCCTCTACGAAGTACGGAGTATAAATCATGCTACCATTTTACTTCATATCCCTTTACACAACGATCAAAATATATAATTTAAAAGGCAACCAGCTAAGTTAGTCATAAGGTTTCAAATTCAACTTCTTAGATTGATTTATTTTCTTGTAATTTTTTATCAGTTACGGATCATAAGACATCATTTATTATTTTTTTAGAAAAACATTATTTACTGAATACACACTCTCAAATAATGATTGCGAATTTCTATCATCACTTAAAAAAATATATATAATTTAATGTCCGTAGAGCATGATTCTTAGCTTGTGCTAGATGTCAAAATTTACATATCCTTTACAAGAGCAATCCTACCAAGTTTATAAGACAGTTAGCTTGCAACCATAAGAGTGACTTTCTGAGTTTAATACATGATACAATCATGTATATTATACTTAATCAGCTAATAATGTGCGGATTTCAAAAACTAATAATGTGTCTAATAGAACTATAATTATATCTAATCTAATATTGTCAGAGCCCTAAAAATGATGCTAGTTGTTTGGATTAAGGGTCTCCGGAGTCGAGATTTGAGTGCAATCCTTTCTTTCATTCTTATTTTATTTTTTTGTTTGGATTTGTCTATTCACAATCCGTACACTCACATGGTCACATGTCCAAAGTTGCGCGCAAGATTTGCAATTGAGTACTGGACATGATCAAATTTAAGGTGTGAATCTCATTTTGCGGGCCTAACTTTAGAAATTAGAATGGCATTGGCTCGCTAGGATAATTTCCATGTATGTATATGTGTCGTTTTCTGTATTTATTGTCTCAAAAATGGCAGCAAGAAACCAGGATATTGCTCTCTTTCTCTCTCTCTCTCTCTCTCTCTCTCTCGCTCGCTTCCTGTCTCGCTATCACTGATTCACTGATCCATGTTTCCCTCTTTCTTTGATCTGTGCTCTACATACACCTCATGCTGGTATGCCCACTCTCTAACACTCTTCTTCTTTGTTTTTCTTCATATATTGCTTTCTTGGACGTGCATGGATCTATCTATCTTGAATTGATAACGTACTAGTGTTTTAAAATGGGGTTTTCGTCTTCATTCCTTTAATTTTTCCTGATTCTGCCGAATTTTCTTGATCCATGCTTGGTTTACATGGGAAAAGGATGATGAAAATCTGGATTTTTAGGTTTCATTTCTGTATTTCTTTTCTTTCTTTTGTGTTTCCTTAGCTTGATGTGTTCTTGTACGTTGTTCAATGTGTGATCAAATGCCACGTGGAGAGTGAATGCTGAATTTTGGTTTCAATGCAGGTTACTGATTTAGGCCCAATCAGGTAGGTGGTATTGAATCATTTTTGGTTGTGAGATTGATTACAAGACTTGCAAGAATGCCTATGCTTCCTTCGGATACGTCTCAGAGTGATGGTCTAAAAAACATAGGCTCTGCAAGTAGTATCCCTGAATTGGAAGGGTTTGATTTTTCGAGGTTACCAGATGGGCCAAGGAATTTGAACATTGAGAGGCAGAGCTCATGGGATGAGAGGTCACTCACTTCTCCTCTCCCACCTTCCATACCTGACTTCATATATCGGTCTGCAGAACACTTTGATAGTGTATTTTCACCTAAGCGCTCTGGCTACACCAGTCCAATGTCACCCTTTGGGTATGAGACACATCCTATGTTTGCTGATGCTTGGGAGAATTTGAGGCGTTCCTTGGTCTATTTCCGTGGGCAGCCTGTTGGGACCATTGCTGCATTGGATAATTCTGGGGATGAAAAGCTCAATTACGACCAGGTCACTCCACTCCCAATCGTTTACTAGCTTTTGCCTTTGTTAACAAATCACTGATTTATGCCTTATGCTGCTTCTTTGAGTGGTTAAGCATGTTCAACTAAGCAAGAACATAACTAAATTTTCACACACATTTTGTATATACATGAGTTGAATTACAATAGAAGATATTAAGAATATTACTAGTTTGGGAAGTTAGTTAGTTATATAGATAGGTATACAAGTTTGTGCTGTTATTGTCAATATAGGGTGCACTTACAATACCTTTCTTGTTTGTGAATTTTTAAGAGCTAATTATCTGCCACCTTTTTCTAGCTGGTGAATTTGGTATGGAGTATTCTTTTCTGAGTTACAAGTAATCTGGTCTTATTGACTTTTAAATTTGGGAAGTTCTTGGAGTCATTCATAGTTGAATACCTTGAGTTTGTGGGTTCAAATATGATGAATGTTTTCCTTGGTTTTGTTCTCAAGTTCAAAATAGAAAGAATATTTTGTAAGTTTGCTGACTTGCTGCATTGCATTTCTATCAAAATTAAATGATATAATTAAGATCTTCTGCTCCTACCTAGTGTAGGAAAGGGAACTCTGCTATTCCCCATTTGCGGCAAGTTGGCTATAGGATTGTAAACCTTCGTTTCTAGCTTTCAAACTGATTTTTATTTTATTTAGTTGTTTTGCTTTTTTGAAGGTCTTTTTTTTTGTCCTATATTGATAAAAGCACCTTCAAGAACACATACCATGTAAATTTTATGTTTGTTGGAAAACTATCTACAAGCTTTCCTTGTTAGCTGTATGCTGACATTCTTTTACATAATCAGGTGTTTGTTAGAGATTTTGTACCTAGTGCATTGGCTTTTCTTATGAATGGGGAAACAGAAATAGTAAAAAACTTTATCTTGAAGACTATTCGTCTTCAGTCATGGGAGAAAAAGATAGACCGGTTCCAAATGGGAGAGGGAGTGATGCCTGCTAGTTTCAAAGTACTCCATGATCCAGTCAGGGATTCAGAGACATTGATTGCAGATTTTGGTGAGAGTGCAATTGGAAGAGTGGCTCCTGTTGATTCTGGATTTTGGTGGATCATTTTGCTTCGGGCATACACAAAATCTACTGGTGATTCTTCATTGGCCGAGTTGCCTGAATGCCAAAAGGGCATGCACCTGATACTTGAAATATGTCTTTCAGAGGGGTTTGACACATTTCCAACACTTCTTTGTGCTGATGGTTGCTGTATGATTGATCGTAGAATGGTGAGTTTCTGTTTGTTGTTAATTTCTTGTGTTTTTTAATCTGTTTACTTTACGGGCCAAATCTTGCTCTACAGTCTGTTGGCACATGTTTTTATTTTTCAAAATTTATAAAACTTAATTTTTTTTTATAATAAAACACTCTTGAATATAGATTTACTTGAACACTCAGCTCTTCTCATGCCAGATGAAATGTGCTTTAAATAACATATAGTAATTTGTGAACTATTGACCTCTGTACTATGCACCTTTATTGGGATTTCAGCTCTCATCCCTCTCTAATTCAAGACCTTAAAGTTAAAAATCTATAGCCGCCACAAGAACATATGTATATATCATCGACCTTTGTGTGTGTGTGTGTGTTTATATTGTTCTTTTGCTGAGTATATTGTCGATGCTTTTAGGGTGTATATGGGTACCCAATTGAAATTCAAGCCCTTTTCTTTATGGCTTTAAGATGTGCACTGCTTTTACTGAAGCAAGATGCGGAGGGGAAGGGTTTAATGGAGAGAATAGTTAAACGGTTACATGCTTTGAGCTATCATATGAGAAGCTACTTCTGGCTTGATTTAAAGCAGCTGAATGATATATACCGATATAAAACCGAGGAGTACTCTCACACTGCAGTCAACAAATTCAACATCATGCCAGATTCTCTTCCGGAATGGATATTTGATTTCATGCCAATTAATGGTGGATACTTCATTGGAAACGTTGGACCTTCGAGGATGGATTTCCGTTGGTTTTGCTTGGGCAATTGCATCGCGATCCTGTCATCCTTAGCAACTCCTGAACAGGCACTTAAAATCATGGATCTCATCGAGTCACGCTGGCATGAGCTTGTGGGAGAGATGCCTCTGAAGGTTTGCTATCCGGCCATAGAGGGACACGAGTGGCGCATCATAACAGGGTGTGACCCAAAAAATACCAGATGGAGCTACCACAATGGGGGATCATGGCCAAGTATCTATCAATCATTTTACATACTCTCCTCCCACTTCTCTCTCTGTCTTGACTAACAATAAATAAATACGGTTTAATTTTGATTGCAGTGCTGTTATGGCTACTCACTGCGGCGTGCATAAAGACTGGACGACCCCAGATTGCAAGGCGCGCCATTGAGCTAATCGAAACCAGGTTGTCCAAAGATGCCTGGCCTGAATATTATGATGGGAAACTTGGTAGATTCATTGGGAAACAGGCGCGAAAATACCAGACTTGGTCTATTGCTGGCTACTTGGTTTCAAAGATGATGCTTGAAGACCCTTCCCACTTGGGGATGATTGCAATTGAAGAAGACAAGCAGATGAAACCAGTTTTGAAGAGATCTACTTCATTTTGATAACTTCTTTTTTTTTTCTATCTTGATCATTTCATGCACAACTTTGCCACATAGCATATAGACACACATAAAAGGTTGGTGAAGTGTAGCATCAAGCAGAAGGAGAGGAATGCAAAAACACAATTAGGTTATTTGTCAGTTTCTTTCTTCTTTTTTTTTTTTTTAATCAAGGAATTTACAAATAAGAATATCATAACATATTAGTTTCCATATGTTTGATTGTTTTTGTATACACATACACTGCAATTTCCTTCTGTCTATGATCTCTGCTCATTGCAAAAACCTTTCTTCCTTCTGTGTATCGAGAATGCTAGGCTATGAACTACTTGTCCACATATAAAACAATTGAAAAATGGTGCTTTTCTATCTTAAATTTATCACCGATTATGATGCGGTAGTATTTATAATCTGTTTTAAAAAAGAATTATATTTATTAATTACTCATAAATTAGTTAATCTATCATAAATAAATTTTATACAGTAATTAAATATGAAAAATGTTCAATAAAATATTTAAATGTTTAGCAAATAGAATTTATGAGGTATAGGTTAGAAGTTGATAGGGAATATACCCTGAGTGTACCTTATTTTACATTCTGTGCGTCTACTCGGGAAACGGTCAGTTCATCGACATAAATCAGACCTGACCTTGACCGGTCACAAGCTCGAAGTTCCTGACCTTAACTTTATGACCGAGATAGCTGAGGATTGCAGCAGTGCCCTGCTTCGTAGCACATCGGTTGCATGTGCAACACGTGTTAGCCATGCCGAGAGCCCGACACGTGTCCCTTTCCAACCGCTATAAATACCGCATTCAATGCCAGTTGAGGGACTTTTGACATTTCTACCTAACACACTACAGCTTGGGATCATCTGATCTCACGTCATAATCTGAGCCCTAGACTTAAATTATTAAGCATACTATTAAAGGATCCACCTACGATCCCACATCACAAATTGTATGTATATGTGGACTTCACCGTATTTACCACATCATTTTTTGTGTCGTATGTGGGGACTGGTACATGCAAGCCGATTATCACGCTCATACCGATCTCCAATCATATATCCATACCTAGACTTATTCAATGAACCTGAAGCTGAGGATAGCAGCTCAGATCTTCAGTTGCATCTGAATGCTCGGATGGACCTCAATCAAACTCCTACGAGGGGTAGCAACAAGGGAAGCAACAGTTCATATGATCAATCAAGGGCTGACATTCCGCGTTACTCCCGGTTAGATGCCTTACCAATTCCCTGTAAATTTGATTGGGATGCCAGACCCAACCTTCTAGTGGTGGCAAAATTCGCCCCATACCCTTTCCAACCAATGCCAGCCATATACCCGCAACCGATGTACATGGCAGCCCCAACCGCACCAGAGGCAACGCCCATAGGGGGTTCGGGGGAAGGGAACCCGAGTTTCTCTGAGCAGAATCAGAGCGTCAACTGCCCATGAGTCATCACGAGCCCTGTCCCCAACCTCGTCGATCGGTACAAACCCGGTTGGGTTCAGGGGAAGGATCGAAAGCGGAGTCCAGCCCGAGGAGAAGTGCTTTTGATCGTATCCAGCCACCAGTGCGAGAATGGTTGAGAGTGCGGGCAGAAGGACGAATGTCAGTAGACTGCATGTCCAGGAGTCGACGAGGGGACTACGATGAGAGCAGTGCATATAATCCTCGTCATCATAGGGGTGGTCGAAGAGAAACACAAGTTGAGATCCTTAGAGGAATTTTGGACCATGTTCGACAAGAATTTAAACAGTGGAAACAGGAGTAGATGCCCCGTTCATCTAAAGCCAGCTCGTCGTTATTGAAAACACCATTTACGATGGAGATAAATAGATAATGCAGCAGCCATATCAAATCGATAGATTTACGGGTACCCAAGAACTAAAACTATAGCGGCAAGACTGACCCTGAAGAGCACGTCAACTCGTATTACGGTAATATGCTGATAATGGGTGTGTCTGATGCGATCATTTGTCGAGCCTTCTTCTCCACTCTGTTTAGAAGAGCAGCTGAGTGGTTCAAATCTCTTGAGTCGAGGTTCGTAGGAAGTTTCCCCAAGTTAGCCAGGTTTTTTGTTCAGAAGTTCGCCACCACGAAAACAGTTAGGTGGCATTTCACTCACATGAACGGAATTCGACAACGAGAGGGCGAGTCATTAACTGTGTTTTTGGCTCGATGGAAGACCGAGATTGGAGAGGTCGAGCCAATGGACGACCGGACTACAATCAACGTCCTTCACTCTGCACTCCAATCTGAAAGTTTATGAGGATTTTATTTTGCGACTACCCCGAACATATGAGGAAGCTCTCCGAAGGGTCATGGATCGGGCAAATGCTATAGAAGCCAACACTGCCAAGCGTAGAGAGGAAATGGGATCAAGCCGGAGAGAACGTCGCCCTGACAAAAAATAGAATGACCTATTGGTGAGGGGACGGGATAAAGCAGTGGCTTACACTCCACTAAACTAACCAGCAATTGAGGTACTCAATTATGCCGGAAGGACGACCAGAAAAAGAATAACATGAGCCATACAAAGAAATTGAAGAAGTGCCCTTGAGGGATGACTATCCCGATCGAGCCATACACCAAGTGAGGATTGTATAGAAACCAATTAGGTTTAAATTTTTGCATGCTTGCATGATATACACCTTTTATTTTGGTTGGACATTAGTCAAAGAGCTCTCGAAATGGGAGTGTGTACATTCCAACTTTAAAAAAATAAATGAAGCGAGACCCGGAATTTGACAAATCCTGGTATGGCATGGGGCAAAAGATGAGCTTTGGTGAGTAGATTGAGTGATTCCCTTCTCCCAAACAAAAGGCATGAGGGGTTGTTTAGGGATGAAAAAAATGAAAAAGAGTCCAAAGAATGGCCACCCCAATGTGAGGAAAGAAACGAGGAAAGCCATCTCGCTAAGATTTGAGGCACCCATTACATTGTCTTCAAAAAAGCATAGAGCTCTACGTGAAGCCGGACAGCCCCAACGACGTTATCCTAAGAGATGAGAGAATAAGAGAGGAGGTGATCCACCCCGCTAGGATTCGGGCACCCATCGCACTGTCTTCGAAAAAGCATGGAGCTCCATGTGAAGTCGAGTCACCCGATGACGTTATCCTAGGGGGTTGAGAAGAAAAGAGAGCCCGCTAAGCCAATTTCGGGGAGTGGTCCATGCCTTACCTTCACTTTACTTACATGTTGGGTCTTGGAAAGTGGTTGTTGTTTGCACATCGTTCCCACTAGTGGGATCGACTTGAAGGCCCTTGCAAAATAGAAAGTGAATCCCGAATTGGAATGCATGCTTGACAAAGGTATAGAGAGTGTGTCCCCATTTGAGCTTGATCTTACACCATTCGATAGGGGCTTGTGTACTCTTGAATATTCCATAAATTGCTAGTTGTTGCATGATTGTCACATTTGCTTGATGATATGAAGGATCTCCTTCAATTCTTTTCCGTTCTCTCACAACCATCTTGATTGACCGTGTGATTGTCGAAAATTTTGTTTATCTATCTTTTGACACTTATTATTTAATAGGATTAATGATTTGCTTGGGGACAAGCAAAGTTAAAGTGTGGAAACTTTTGATAAGTATCAAAAGATGCTACTTTCTAAGGTCATTTTGAAGGCATTTTATGTGTAGTTTGAATCATTTGGTGCATGATTTATGAATAAAGAGCATGAAAATGTGATTGTGCTCTGCAAAACCCTCTAATCTGTGCATCTTAGTGTTTTTGATGGATTATGGACGAAAAAGGTAGCAAAGGAGCTCAAAACGGACGCATTCGGAAGAGCACGGAAGAATGACCAAATCACTCACGTGTCACGCCCGTGATCACGGCGTGGATAGGTACTGGACCTCATTCACACCAGGGTCACGCGCGTGACCACTTGCGTGGATCAACACTGGAACCGGATCACGCCGGCATCACGCACGTAACGATGGCGTGGATGGGGCTGCGAAGACTTGGCGCAATTTTTCTCTTTAAATAGTAGGATTTTTAGATATTTGTTAGGTTAGATTCATTTTTAGAGATTCATCTTGAAGAAACACTTTTACAACAATTCTCTCTCAAGATTTAGCTCTCAACTCTCTTAACTTTGTAAGAGGAAAAAGGAAGTCTTCAATCAAAGGTGTGAAGACTTTGAGGTGGAGTTTGATTCTTCCTCCAATTGATCATTGTAATCTAGACAATTGAATATTGGTAATCAATTTTTTCTTTTGTTTTCAATTCTTGCTTTGATGATGATGTTATTCTTCAATTTGTTGGGAATGTAATGTAAGATCATGAGTAGCTAAACTCTTAGGGGGTGTTTGGTTCACGGAATGTTAGATTACCTTAGGGAATGTTATATTGGTGGGAATGTTAGATAACTGGAATGTTAGATTCTTGTGTTTGGTTTAAAATTGAATTATGTAAGTAAGGTAACAGTAATAAGACAAATGTATTAAAATGCCAAAAACCCAAAATTAGTAATAAGATAAGGAAATGTGAGATTACCTAAGAAATTGAAGAGTATCTCACGTTCCCTTCCAATATAATAGCTAAAAAAAATTAATCTAGAGGTTATGTTATATTCCCTAGGAAAATTACATAACCTGAACCAAACATGAGAATCTTATATTCCCAAGCAAATATAATCTTGGCTATCTTATATAACTTGAACCAAACACCCCCTTATGGCTAGGAATGTGTTATAGTTTGCAATGTGGTTGATTAGCATGATGTGAGTTGAATTGATGGAGTGTGTTGATGATTAATTGTATGGATTTCTTGTTGTGGAGGATTATTTGTGATGTATTCTTGGACTGGGGCCCAACTTCTTGACAATCTCGGAATCCTAGGCTTAGGCAAGAATTGCTAAGCCTAGGTGAGCCTTGTAGTCCTTCCACATTCCTCGTCCTAGATCCGAGAGGGCATGGCCCCGGAAGAAATATAGGCTAAGTGTTTGATGAATTGCCTCGTGGAGATTATGGACACTCGGGTGCCATATTGATCTACGATAGGCCGTAGAGACCAAAATTGGCTACGGCATTTGCAATCATTCCTCTTGAAGCCACGTTCATCATGCACACACTCTTAATCTACCTTATAGACGCTAATCACCATTGCAATGTAGGTATAATCCTAGACCGCTTTCTTTGAATTGTTGTAGTCTCTCGTATACTTTCTCTCGCATCCAAATCTTTTGTGCTATGCTCTCCTTAGATCAACGCTTGACGAGCTTGAAAACCTATCAACACCACTCTCTTTAAGCTTTCAATTTATCACTCCTTGAGTACGACACTCGGGGTCTCAACTCCTCGTTTTATCTTTTCACCAAACCAAAAACGCACCTCGAAAGCGACACTTTCAGCCACACATACAGAGACGGCAATGAGATTACTAACCGACTTGTACGAGTTACTATTAGAAGAAATTGTGATTGGATTGAGTTCCTTGAGCCTCCAGAGGACATTAGAGCGTACATGGATTAAGATAAGGCTTTGTTGGCTTTCAATAGGAATAGCTAGTGCTTGTACCAGGTCCCCCGCCCCCCTCCCCCCCCCCCCCCCCTCCCCTTTCTCCCAAAAAAATTAATGGAATATTTCGTTACAAAAGTTTATACTGACGGAAGCATGACATTTAAGAAAACGTAAATGATATAATAGAAGATAAAGTAGGAAAAATAATAAAAATACTAAAATCAAAATAATATGAATCATTCATTTCAATAAACAATTACACCAACATTTTTTAGTTCACGTTAGGGGCCTAACTTTTTTTGGCTCTTATTAGGTTTTTATATTAATTTTTTAAGTCAATTCAGGGTATAAGAGGCATCCTCAATATGTGACAAGCCAAAATTTAATTTTATAAATCCGACTTTAAGAAATTTCAAAATTGCCATTTTCACTCTATAAAAATTTTTGAGATAAATTTGGTGTTTGAATAAATTATTTTGAGTTACATTTTAAATGAATTCAACACCGGAACTTATTTTAATTCTAAAATCCTAAATTTCCGGGTACTTCGCGTACCAAGTTTTAAATTGAGAATTCAATTCGAGTGAAACCGGGAGAAATCTGAGAAGCCTAAATCATGTGCCTAACTTGAAATCATTTTAGAGAAATTCAATTTCAACCCCAAACTATTCTAAATCCTGATTTTGGACCATGGTCCATGTAGCATGGTGAACCACATCCCTCCAAGCCTTTGTCTGATGCATGTTTTCAGCCATACAATTTCATTTTTGCCCTCCACCAATCATTGGTGATTCTCCTAGGGTTTAGAGCCACTATATAATACACACATTTCAGACATTGCCTCTTGATTCCATTCTTAGCTTCCCATTCATCTACAACAAGAGAAAAACACAGTAAGCTATTTTCCTTTTTTTCATTCATCAGCTTCCTTCCTTTTCTTCCTTAGCCTTGTCTATGAGGACTTGTAGTAAATAGAGTTTGGTTTGTTTGAGTTGTTTAGGAGGTGAAGAAGGAGGTGTCTAGCTTGGGAAGAAGGTGGAATCCAAGCTAAAGGGAGAAAGCTTCAAAGGTATAACCCCATAGATTCCCAGCTTGTTTTTGGCTCTGTGAAGCCTCTGTGATAGAGTTAGAAATGAGTAGGAATGCTAGAATATTGTGTTTTTGGGCTATTGGATACCTTGTTGATGTTGTGTTGTTGGTGCTTTGGAGGTGGTTTATTGTGTGGTTTTGTAACAACCCAAAATTTTATTTTTATAAATTCAATCTTAAGAAATTCCAAAATAGCCATTTTCACTCCATTAAAATTTTTTTTACGGTCAATTGGTGTTTGGATAAATTATTTTGGACTCATTTTAATACAACACCAAAACTTATTTTATTCCAGAATCCTAAATTTTTGGGTACTTCGCGTACCACGTTTTAAATTGAGAAACCAACCTGAGTGAAACCGGGAGAATTCAAAGAGACTTTAAACAAGTGTTCATCTAGAAAACTCTTTGAGAAAATTCATTTTCAACCCCAAAGTATTTAAAATAGCATTTATAGCCCTTGGTCCATGGAGCATGGTGAACCACTAAACATCCAAACTTTATTCCTGATTCATCTCCTCACCTATGGAAATTACCACTTTGCCCTCAACTAATCATTGATGATCTACCTAGGGTTTTGGACCATATATAAACTCCACTATTCCATTGTTGATTTCCTAATCTCTTTCTTTGCCTCTCCAAAATTTGTCTGCCAAGTAGAAGGGAAGAAACAACACAGTAAGTTCATCTCTATCTCCTTTCAATCCTAGCTTCCATTTTCTCTTCTAGCTTCATCCATTCTCTGAGGTTCTAGTCTAAGTTTGTATGGTTTTTTTGGGGAGTTTAGGTGGTGAAGGAGGTGCTAGCTAGGTTGGGGGGAAGAAGAAATCCAAGAAAGAAGAAGAAGTTTCAAAGGTATAACCCCATGGACTTCCTCTTTGATTTTGGCTCTGTGAAGCCTATTTTTTATTGAGTAGAAATTGTAAAATTTTGTTGTGTTTGAGCTTGGAAGTGATCTAGTATTTGTCTTTGAAGTGTTGAGAATGTTTTGGATGTTTTGGACATGCTTCGGATGTGTTTTGCAGATGAAAGTTCTATCTGGTGCACACACAGTGTGCACCAGATCAGAGTAGCGGCCCTAGCCGCGGCCCATCAGGAGGGCCGCCGACTAGAGCCGGGGCCAACCGGGCCTAGGGCATGGCCCTAGGAGAGGGTCGTTGCCTAGGCCCGGCCATGTAGCGGCCTACATGGGGCGGCTCATGAGGAGTCCCGCCCCAGGTCCCTAAGTATGATTCTGAGAGGATTTTGTGCAATGGCCGGGCTCTTGTGGCTTAGTTACGTGTCGTTTCGGGCTAGGTGTCACGGGCCCTTGTGGCTCGGTACCTCGGGTCCGTCTCGACGCACGTTTTGGCTTTGACTTTGTTGATTTTGGATTAAAAATGAACATGTTATGATGGATTTAGTAATGGTTTTGCTACACAGTAGGTGTATTTGAAGTTCACTGTGCATGAGAAATGTTTTGCTTTGTTGTCTAATGTTATATTTGTATTGAGTAGAGAAGCATGAATCCTTTGAAAATATGATTTATTATGAGAGCATGACTAGAATGTGATATTTGATCAAAGAGATTTGAAGCAGGTTTTGTTGATAGAAATGTATAGAATTTGCCATGTTGAAAACCGAGTATGATATTGTATCCTTGAGAATTTTATGGATTATATACATGGATGAGCATGTTGTAGAGTATTTTGCATCTTACATATATCATATTTCAAAAATGCATAAGGGTCCAACGTGAGCCCAAGTATTACTTTCAAAAATTCATAAGCATGTGGTATATCATTATTTGATGCATTGAGAAGTTGTTGAGTTGTTGCATGCATGAGATTGATGCATGAGAGATATATTTATGTATTATCTATATCGGTGAGGTTTTGGAGGACCCCGTTTGGACTATGTCCTCTCGGATGATTTTATGGACATTGCGGTCCCAGTATATGTAACGTGGTGTATTCCCACGTTACGAGGTTGGAAACTGCCCACCAGACTTGGAATCCTGGTCAGGGGGTGTGCAAACTAATAGTTCGATACCTGATTCCACAGAGTTTGAGCATAGAACCAAGAGAGTGGTTCAGTGGGCGAGCAAAGTATTAGGTCGGATAGACGCCGTGCTTGGATAAGTTCATTCACTCTATGATGAAGTTCCTACCTCGTCCATTTAAAGAGAAAGAATGAGTCAGTGCGACTCTAAAAGAGAAAGAATGAGTCATTACAACTCTAAGAAAGAAAGAAGTCAGTCATTGCGACTCTAAGAAAAGAAAGAAAGAAAGAAAGCAAGTCATTTATGACTCAATGAGACCTCCACATAAAGTATTCTATTTTACAACGAGTGTATGAGTATATTTATAGTATTGCACGAGATTGCATATGAGTATAGTATTGCACAAGATTGCATATGAGTATAGTATTGCACGAGATTGCATATGAGTATAGTATTGCACGAGATTGCATATGAGTATATTTATAGTATTGCATGATATTGCATTTGAGTAGAGTATTGCAAGAGTTTGCATAATGAAAGTAATGATTCAAGATTTTGTACATCGAGCATGATTGTTTAGTTACATTTGAAGTCTTGTATATCCAGCTTGCCAGAGCATGAAGAATTACTTGTACGCATGAGTTGCTTGATAAGTGTGATATGATGTTTACTTGTTGAAATATCTATGTTGTTAAGTCTTTTGGTTTGAAGCATGCCTGTTGATATTATAGGTTGCAAGCATATAGAAAGTATGTGGCGTGATTTTATAGTTGCCTATGAGGTGAGATTGTTGTTTATGAAAGTTATCAAATGTTTTTCCAAAGTATATTCTATAGTACTTTACAGGGTTGAGTGTGGTTATACTTAGCTTCGTGCTAACGGGTGTTTTCCTATTTGTCTATGTGTTGCTTGTAAAACCCCTTTCAGGTGGGCCCAGCGTTGCAAAGTGCTCGAGTTAGACTAGTCTATTAGTTTTAGATGTCTAAACTCTTTATGTTTTGCTTATGACTTTATCTACCGGATTCTAGACTTATGATGTTGTGATGTGGTTTGATGATGTAGACATCGGGGTGTGTTTATCCCCCTTATGCTTTAATTAAGTTTGATGGATTGTTAGTTATTTATTTATTTTCTAGTTCTACCCTTAGCCTGTGCAATCACCACGGAGTGGTGGTTGTGGCGATGACATTCCCACTAGTTATATTATAAGTTATTTATCTGCTGCTTAGTTACGTTAATCATGGTATAGAATTGTATTTAAGTTTTAGAAAAAGTGGGGTGTTACAGGTTTGGCCTTGCAGATGAAGAAGGAGCCACTAGTGCACCTCTCAGTGTGCACCAATGGGAGTCACGGGCCTAGCCAACGGTCTACGAGGGGAGCCATTGGCTAGAGCTGTGGCTAGACGGCCCTAGGCAAGGGCTGTGGCCCTTGGCCGCCGCCGAACGGTTCCAGGCGGCGGAGCTTCCCTAGCCCCGCCGTTAGGTCCGTTGATGGTTACCTGTGCAGCGGTCGGGCCCTTGTGGCTCAGCTACATGTCGTTTTGGACCGGGTGTCACGGACCCTTGTGGCTCGGTACCTTGGGGCCGCTATGATGCATGTTTGGGCTTTGAGTTCGTTGAATTTGGATTAGAATTGAGCATTATGTGATAGATTTTGTGAAGCAACTATGTTCCAGTAATGTTATTTGAGAAGCGTCAGTCTTGGTTTTGCCTATGCGATCTGTATGATGTTATTTGGTTGTTAAATTGAGAAGCATGATCATTAATTGTTTAGGTTTTGTTAGAAGAGCATGCCTAAAGTGTATATTATGATTCATGGAGATTATAGTCAGATTTCAATTGATGAAGTGTACAGAGCTTGTTGTTTTGAATTCCAAGCATGATTAAGTGTTCTTTGAGAAGTTCACAGTAATACAGAATTGAAGTATGTTGTACAGTAAAATTGCATTCCAAGCATTTCATGTTTTAAAAGTGCATAAATGGCCAACGTGAGCCTTGTGTTATTTTCCAAAATTCATGAGCATGTGAAATGTCATTTCCTTGTTGCCTTGAGAACGTGTTGAGAAGTGACTTGAATTAAGTGCATAAGTAGAAGAATTGTATGAGAGATATATAAATATATATACTATCCATATAAATGAGGTTTTGGAGGACCCGTTGGGACTATGTCCTTTCGGATGATGATGACCGGATATTGAGATCTGATGTTTTGTAACGCGGTGTATTCCCACGTTACGAGGTTGGAAACTGCCCGTCAGGCTTGGAATCCTAGTCAGGGGGTGTGCACGCTGAATGTTCGATACCAAATTCCACAGAGTTGAGCATAGAACCAAGAGAGTGGTTCGGTGGATGAGATTAAGCATAGGTCGGCTAGAGGCCGTACCGGGATAGGTCCGTTCACGTTACGGTGAAGTTCCTACCTCATCCATTTATAAAGAAAGCGAGTCATTGCGACTCTAATAAATGAAAGCAAGCGAGTCTTTGTGGCTCTAAGAAACCTCCACAGAAAAGTACTCTATTTACAAACGATAGTATATGTATACTTATAGCATTTCATTGCATTTGAGTATAGTGTTGCACAAGTTTGCATATCAAGAATGTAGCACAAGTTTGCATATCGAGGAAGTTTGCACTAGATTGCATATTGATATCTGGTTGCACAAGTTTGCATGATATGGATTCGTTAGATCATATATTGGATATTTGATTATACTTATTTGCATAATGAAAACTTGCTAGCATGAGATTGTTAAGGAGTTGTCCCAGAAAGTTGAGTTTTGCTTGTTAATTATGTGTTGGTATGAGCATGTTGATAATTGTTTATTGTTAAAGTATGCCTATTGATAAATTAGGTTATGAGCATATAGAAAGTTTTGTGGTTTTTATTAAGGTTTTTGTGTGTTTGAGACTGCTTAAATTTGAGAATGTGATGAAATGTTTTTCCAAAGTATATACTGTAGTATTTTACAGGGTTGAGTGGATTTATACTTAGCTTCGTGCTAACGGATGTTTTCTACTTGTATACTTGTTGTTTTGCAAAACCCTTTCAGGTGGGTCGCGTTTGAAAATGCTCGAGTTAGACTAGTGTAGTTTGTTGCTATTAGTCTAAACTCTTGTTTTATTGATGATGTTTTGGATTTATGGATGTAGACACTTGTTATTTTGTTTGGTGATAGACACCGGGGTACTTTTTTCCACGTTAACTTAATGTAAAAATTTTCGGATGTTAGTTTGACTTGATGTTTAGTTTTACCCTTAGCATGTGCAATCACCGTGGGAAGGTGGTTGTGGCGGTGACACTCCTAATAAGTTTGTTAATTAAGTTTACTTATGCGCTGCTTAGTTTATCTTATTTTTGGTTTTAGCTTATTAAGTAAGTTTAAGAAAAGTGGGGTGTTACACAATAGTAGCGGTCTTTTTTTTTTTTTTTGTGATTTTTTAGGTGACAATTAGGAGGGAGAGGATGGAGGAAAAAAAGAGAAGAAAAAGAAAAAAAAAATCTATCAAATAATAAATAATAAATAATAATAATAATAAAACATTTAGTTACGCGCCTAATAAGTGTATGCTATGTATGCCCCGACTGGGTGTGAATATTGCGCCACACACACAAATCTGAGCAATCTTTTCTCATTTTCTCTTTTCATTTGGGCCCCACAAAAAATCTTTAATTGCAAGAGAAAAATATTTAAAAAAAAAAAAAACCATCACCATTTGTTATAAAACAACACATGATTTTTTTTTTCTAAAAAATTGTGAAAAAATCACTGTTGTAGATGCTCTAAGAGCATTCTCAATAGTGAGGTTTTTGGGATGAGTTTTTTAAATAGTTTTTGCATGTGTGATTAGGGAAAAGAAGATGGGAGGGAAAGGAAAAACAAACCAATATCTAAAAAGTAAAAATTAAAAAAAAAATGAAGTAGTTTAACGCGCCCAGTCGGTCGCGTGTATTACACTCGCCAGACTGGGCGTGCTGTGTAGTTCACGGTGTAGTGAGGCAGTTGCCTTTTGCTTTAGTGGGACCTACAATTTCTGAAAGAACCAAGGTACTCCTGCAACACCCCAACCTCTTCTCTCTCTTCCATATCTCTCCTCCACATATGCACTTGCACATGCAAAAACCATGTAAAATCCCATATTGGGGAGAGTAATTCTACATGTGCTTCCAATTCCTACTCTCATTTTATATTCCCTATGATTTGGCATGCTTATTGCCAATAACCCAAAATTAGTAATAAGATAAGGGAATGTGAGATTACCTAATAAATTGAAGGGTATCTCACGTTCCCTCCAATTAGTGTTGCAAAAATCGCGCCTAGGCGCTAGGCGGCCGGCCGCCTAGCCGGCCGATTTGCGCAAAACCCGTTTTTTTTTTTTTTTTCGTGTTATTCGCCAAAACGACATCGTTTTGGCGAATAACCCCAAAAAAAACGCGATTAAATTCACCAATTCGCACAGAAGCCACATTTATCGAAGACTCGATCGAAACCCTTCTCGCACAGTCACACACCTCACGGCCTCAGCCCCCGCCCCTCCGCCGGCCGGTGCCTCCGCCACGACGCTGCCCGTGCCTCCGACTCCAGCCTACTCCAGCAGTCCAGCCAGCGTTCACACTTCAGACTTCATAGTACGTACTTCTTCTCTCACTTTTCTGTTTCTATATTTCATTATTTATATATGAATTTCCGTATTTGTATTTGAGTATTTTCTATTTACTTATTTAGGATTTTTACGTTTTATTATGGTTTTGTTCTTATATAGTTATATATCATATATTCAATTATTCATATATTTGAATGTGCAGTAGGCAGTAGAATTTGCAGTAGGCACTAGGCACTAGGCAGTAGAATTTGCAGTAGGCACTAGGCAGTGTTGAAAACTTGAAATTAGAGTATTAGGCAGTGTTGAAAACTTGAAATTCTATGGCTCTAATTCTCTAAATTGATTACTGTTACTCTATTAGTTAATTACTTAATTAGTAAATTAGCCAATTAGGTATTATTGATTTATAGTATTAAACATTTAAACTATTAACTTATTAACTATTAATAATTATTATTTATTAATTAGGTATGGCAAGTGATGATAATAATATTTCTCAACCACCAATTCAAAGTCAAAGTCAGAGTGTTGGATCTTCTCAACCATTTACAACGTCAACTACAATAAAAAGAAAGTCCAATGATATAGGTTGGGACTATGGGGTACTTAATGATCCTACTAAGTCAATGGACAAGATTAAATGTTTATTGTGCAAGAAAGTAATGTCTGGTGGAGTTTATCGGATCAAAGAGCATATTGCTGGCATATCAGGGAATGTTAGCAAATGCCCCATAGCTTCAAAGGAAGATCAATTAAAATGTAGAGATGCCCTCATGATGGCGAAGAACAAAAAGAAGAACAAGAGAGCTAAAGAAGTTAATATAAGAGCGGAGGTAAACATTGGTTCCCATGAGAGTTTGAGTAATATTATTGATGTTGATGAGTTGCAACAGTTTGAACATTTGAAGCCACCTTGTCCAATTGGCCCTATGGATAAGTTTGCAAACCAAATCAATCCTGAAAGTTCTTTGAGTTCAGGAAGGGGCACGGCGCAACAACGGATAATTGAGGCATTTGACAAGGAGAGGGTTAACCGAGTGAAAGAGTACATATGCAGATGGGCTTATGAATCAGCTATTCCATTTCATGTTATTGAGAAAGATAGCTTCAAGTTGATGATTGAAGCTGTTGGTCAATTCGGTCCAGGAGCGCAGACACCAAATAGATATGAATTGAGTGAAACATATTTGAAAAAAGAGGTTGATCGGGTCCGAGACAGTTTGAAGGAGCATGAGGCGTTGTGGAAAGAAAATGGCTGCTCAATTATGACTGATGCATGGACAGATAGGAAGAGAAGAAGCATCATGAACTTGTGTGTCAATTCAAGATTGGGCACTGTTTTTTTATCTTCTAAAGAATGTTCAAATGAGGCACACACAAGTCAGTTTATATTTGAATATGTGGAGGAGGGCATTGCAGAAGTTGGAGAGGAGAATGTTGTTCAAATTGTCACAGATAATGCTGCGAACAACATGGGAGCTGCTAAATTGTTGAAGGAGAAGAGGCCAAAGCTATTTTGGACTTGTTGTGCAACTCATTCCATTAATTTAATGCTTGAAAGCATTGCAGGTATCTTTCAATCTTTAAATCTTAATTATTTAATCTTTATTCTTTTCTTTAACTTTAAATCTTTAAATTGTTCATACTTGAATGCCTTGCAGGTTTACCACGGTTTAAAAAAGTTCTTGATCAAGCAAAGAGCTTGACTATCTTTATCTATGCACACCATAAAACCTTGGCAATGATGAGAACCTATACAAAGAAGCGTGACATAGTTAGGCCAGGTGTGACTAGGTTTGCTTCTGCATTTCTTACTTTGCAGAGTTTATATGGTAAGAAAACTGAATTAAGGGCTATGTTTACAAGCAATGAATGGGATGAATGTAAGTTTGTCAAATCAATTAAAGGGAAAGATGCGTATTCTATTGTCTTGAATACTTCATTTTGGCAAGGGGTTACATTATGCTTGAATGTTTTTGCACCGTTGGTGAGGGTGCTTCGTATTGTTGATCAGGATAAGAGACCGTCAATGCCATTTGTTTATGGTGAGCTTATGCAAGCCAAAGAAGACATTAAGAAGGCATTCAATGAAGTTCAAAGAAACTATGACCCTATTATTAAGATAGTCGAAGAAACGATGAGCAATAGGCTAGATTCTCCTCTTCATTTGATGGCTTACATGTTGAATCCTTATTATCATTTTAAGGATCCTCGACTTCATTTGGATGTAAATGTTTTTCTGGGATGCATTGAGTTTCTTGAAACATATTATCATGGTGATTTAGAAATGCAAAACAAGATATTGAATGAAGAATTTCCCATTTATAAGAGGAAAGATGGCGTATTTGGGAAAACACTTGCGGTCAAAGGATGCGAGACAAATAATGAGCGATATGATCCAGGTAAATAAGTTACATACTAGTTTTAATATTTAAAATTTAAAATTTTTATTTGTTAGTAGTTTAGTATATATTTTGATCTTTTATACTTAATGTTTTTTTATACAATTTTGATGTAGCAATGTGGTGGTCAACTTATGGTTCAACAACTCCAAACTTGCAAACAATTGCTATAAAGATTCTAACTCTTACTTCAAGTTCATCGGGTTGTGAAAGGAATTGGAGTACATTTGAAGGGGTTAGTTAAGTCTTTACTTAATTATTTTTCATTTTTGTTTGCATTTTGCACACTTGATGGAATGATAGTTGATACATTTGTTTTGCATATTTGTAGATACATACAAAAAAAAAAGAAATAGGTTGGAATCTCATCGCCTAAACAATCTAGTCTTTGTGCAATTCAATGCAAACTTCATGAACAAAAGGAAAAAAGATCAAAATGTTGAAACATTACTTGGTAGTGATGCAAGCTTCGCACAAGATTGGACTGTTGAGGTTGTTGAAAATGAAGTGGCTAATAATGAGGAGGGTGATGAAGCATTAAGATCACGACGGAGTTCTAGATTGAAAGAGCTTGAAGAAGAGAACTTTGAATCCGAAAGTGAAGAAGAAGAAGAAGTGGTTGTTGAGTTTGAAGATGATGAAAATTATGTGATAGATGGACAAGTGGGAGAATAAAACCTTGAAAGTTGAATACTTGAATTTGATATCTTGTTGAACTTAATTGTCATGTACTTTGTTTGAAATTTGATGACTTGAAGTTTTTTGTATTGAACTAGTGACCTAGTGTCTAGTCCTCTAGTGATATGATGAATTGATAATATCTTTATTTGAAACTTTTGGAGTTTGTATGGACTATGGAGTTATGAACTATGAATTAATGGATTATCGATTATGATTTATGAGTTGTGTTTAATGGTATTGTGGTATTGCCTATTGGTATAAAATATTTACTTGTAAAGTTTAATTGAGTAATTCACTAATTCTTTAAATTGTATACTTGTATATAACTAAATAACTATATCATTCAAAAAAAAAAAAATAATAACTATATACTTATATAGTAATAAAGTAATAACTAATAATAGTATATATACTATTTAATTATTTATACTAATATACTATATAATTTAGTAAATTTACAATTAAACTAATGGATTATAATTTTTTAATTACTTTTTACACTTTTAGCCATTTTAGGTAATTAGGTATTAGAATTTTACAATTTTTAGTTCTGATTTTTTTTTAAATAAATAAAAAAAAAAAAAAAAAAAAAAAAAAATTCGGCGCCTAAGGGGCGCCTAACGTAGTTGCGACATTGCTTCCAATATAATAGCTAAAAACTTCATCTAGAGGTTATGTTATATTTCCTGTGAAAATTACATAACCTGAACCAAACATAGGAATCTTATACTCTCAAGCAAATATGACCTTAGCTATCTTATATAACATGAATCAAACCCCCCCCCCCCCCCCCCTTTAGGGCTAGGAATGTGTTCTAGGTTGCAATGTGGTTGATTAGCATGATGTGAGTTTAATTGATGGAGTGTGTTGACGATTAATTGTATGGATTTCTTGTTGTGGATGATTGTTTGTGATGTATTCTTGGACTGGGGCCCAACTTCTTGACAATCTCATAATCCTAGGTTTAGGCAAGAGATTGCTAAGCCTAGGTGAGCCTTATAGTCCTTCCACATTCCCCGTCCTAGGTCCGAGAGAGCATGGCCCCAGAAGGAATGTAGGCTAAGTGTTTGATGAATTGCCTCGTGGAGATTATGGACACTTAGGTGCCATATTGATCTACGATAGGCCGTAGAGACCAAAATTGGCTACGGCATTTGCAATCATTCATCTTGAAGCCATGTTCATCATGCACACACTCTTAATCTACCTTATAGACGCTAATCACCATTGCAATGTAGGTACAATCCTAGACCGCTTTCTTTGAATTGTTGTAGTTTCTCAGATACTTTCTCTCGCATCCAAATCTTTTGTGCTATGCTCTCCTTAGATCAACGCTTGACAAGCTTGAAAACCTCTCAACACCACTCTCTTTAAGCTTCCAATTTATCACTCCTTGAGTACAACACTCGGGGTCTCAACTCCACGTTTTATCTTTTCACCACACCAAACACGCACCTCGAAAACGACACTTTCAGCCACACATACAGAGAAGGCAATGAGATTACTGACCGACTTGTACGAGTTACTCTTAGAAGAAATTGTGATTGGATTGAGTTCCTTGAGCCTCTGGAGGACATTAGAGCATTCATGGATTAAGATAGGGCTTTGTTGGCTTTCAATAGGAATACCTAGTGCTTGTACCGGGTCCCGCCCCCTCCCTTTCTCCCAAAAAAAAAAAAAATTAATGAAATATTCCGTTACAAAAGTTTATACTGATGGAATGCATGACATTTAAGAAAACGTAAATGATATAATAGAGGGTAAAATAGGAAAAATAATAAAAATACTAAAATCAAAATAATATGAATCATTCATTTCAACAAACAATTACACCAGCATTTTTTAGTTCACGTTAGGGGCCTAACTTTTTTGGCTCTTATTAGGTTTGTATATTAATTTTTTAAGTCAATTCAGGGTATAAGGGGCATCCTCAATAGTAGCGGTCTTTTTTTTTTTTTTGTTTTTTGTGCTTTTTGAGGTGCCAATTAGGAGAGAGATGGAGGAAAAAACAATGAGAAGAAAAAGAAAAAAAAAAAGGAATCTATCAAAAAAATAATTAATAATTAATAATTAAAAACATTTAGTTACGTGCCTAATAAGTGTGTGCTATGCACGCCCCTACTAGGTGTGAATATTGCGCCACAAGCACAAATCTGAGCAATCTTTTCTCATTTTCTCTTTTCATTTGGCCCCACAAAGAATCTTTAATTGCAAGAGAAAAATCCAAAAAAAAAAAAAAAAACACCATCCCCATTTTTTAAAAAACAACACATGATTTTTTCTTTCTAAAAAATTGTGATAAAATCATTGTTGTAGATGCTCTAAAAGCATTCTCAATAGTGAGGTTTTTGAGATGAATTTTTTTAAGAGTTTTTGCAAGTATGATTAGGAAAAAGAATATGGGAGGGAAAGGAAACAAAAAAAAAAAAAAAAAAAAAAAAAACAATATCTAAAAAGTAAAAATTAAAAAAAATTAAAAAAAATTAAAAAAAAAAAAAAAAAAAAAAACCGACAAGTCGGGCGCGTGTATTACACTCGCCAGACTGGACTTGCTGTGTAGCTCACGCTTTAGTGAGGCAGTTGCCTTTTTCTTTAGTGGGACCTACAATTTCTGAAAGAACCAAGTTACTCCTGCAACACCCCAACCTCTTCTCCCTCTTCCTTGTCTCTCCTCCACATATGCACTTGCACATGCAAAAACCATGTAATCCCATATTGGGAGTTGGGACTTGGGAGAGTAATTCTACATGTACTTTCAATTCCTACTCTCATTTTATACTCCCTATGATTTGACATGTTTTGATTGCTCAATTTTATATGAGGTCATGATGTTTATCCATTTCTTTTTTTTCATCCTCCAATCAAATTTAGATACACGTGAGAGTAAAAGTTGAGAGTAAGATTTTAGGAGTACATCTAGTATTTTTCTATTGGGGATGCCCTAAGTAAATTTTAGAAAATAAAATATTGTTTTTTTATTTATTTATGGAAACTTGGCATTTTTGTGATTGGTAGGAACACGTAATGATTTTTATAGAATTAATCCAAAAAAATAAATAAATAAATAAAATGAGAAAAATCAGTTTGGAGAGAGGTGGCGGAGCAAATTGAAGGGCCTATAACCTTAAAACCCCTTTGAATTTCTAAAATTGGAACCCTAAAGACCTAAACACTAAAAATTAGGTAGTAAATCTGTGAGAAGAAGAGGCACAGCAGCATGAAGATGCCTCGGAGACCGATCCAAGCCGTAACGACATGGGTAAAGCGGCAACCGCCCAAGGTGAAGGCCTTCCTGGCCGTGATCACCGGCATGGCGGCGCTGGTGATGCTCCGAGCCATCGTCCACGATCACGACAACCTCTTTGTCGCTGCCGAGGCTGTTCACTCCATTGGAATCTGCGTCCTCATCTACAAGCTCATGAAGGAAAAAACTTGCGCTGGTAGGTTTACCTTTTTCGAATTGTTATCGAACGCCGGAAATTGGGGAAAAAATCGGTGCTTTAAGGTAGTCTGTTAATCCTAAAAGGTGTCGATTTAATGGGGGAATCAACAGATTGGCTCTTTTCCTATCATCGATTACTATTGAGGATGAATTTAGGGGTTTATCTGGAAAAAAACCTGATTTTTATCTTTTTCATGTTGGTAATTCATTAGTTTCTGAGGTTTGATTTTGGGTTCATCAGATTGAGTTATTGATGAAATCTAGGTTTTGTTTACAAACATGGTCTTGGGAGCTGAGTAAAAAAAAGAGTTACTACTGCTCAGTTCTGTGGTCTGATGACTTGGGTTTGTTGACTTTAGAATCTTCACTTCCAGGCTCCAGTAAAAGCCATATATAGTGTTGTTAGAATTTAGTTATAAGTAAAATCTGTTGTTTGAATTGCTTTTGGCTGTAAAAACAAGTCATTGTTAATCTTAGTATCACTTTTGCATAGCTTTTTTTTTTTTTTTTTTTTTTTTTTTTTTTTTTTTTTTTTTTATGTTGGGGCTTTGAAACTTGGGGGAAATCACAGTCATGAATAGAATTTATGCTATTTCCTTATAATGATTAGGGATAGTTTTAATTTTTCTATTATAGATTTAAAATTCAACTAACTATGCTACACTTGCGGATCCTTTGCCAGCTTCACTCTCAGCATGTTCAAGCAGCTTAGGTTTATTCAAGGAAAATAACATCGTATAACCTTATTTAACATTCATCCTAATGGATAATTAACAGCTATAATCTCGAAGCCAAATCATGTCATGTTTCCTAGGCTCCTAGCAGCACCTTCTTCTTATTCAGTTAATCATGACATATTCTTTTATGATTCATAGTAAGATTAGGAGTAGCTTTTCTTTTAATAAAATCACATGTAGCCTTTAGCATAATCATCCAACAGTACACTACCCTAGGTTGTGGCTATGCTCATTCATGGTCTTTGTGTATAAGTATAGGACATTGTACATGTTATTATACATATAGTAATGTACAAAGCTTCTTTATTCTACATGGTATTAGAGCCCTAAACCCTAGTGTTCATAAAAAAATTGGAAATTTTTTGAAACCCTAGGTTTTTTTTGGCAAAATAATCTCTCGTATTAGCCTCTTTAGCTTCAATCATTTTCCAATGGTCATCTCAAAAAATTAACAACACTGCTGTGCTCAAAACCCCATTGCAACCTCACACCCGAATGGCTGCAACCCCTACCACGTGTTGTCATGCGCCACCTAAACAGTGTGGTCTTTGATTGGATCTTCACATTAATTTCCATTTCTGGTGATCACCAGTCAACACTGCCCTCACCGGCATATTCCTCTCCCTCTAGCGACCCAGCCTGCAAGATTTGGTCACTTGTCTCCAACCAATGCACCCACGCTCTGCCACTGTCTGTCTTTGCCTGTTTCTGGCAAGAATTAGGCCCCATTGCCTTGGCGAATTTCCAGTCCTCAGAAGGATTATGTATTCCATGTTTTCACTTGTGTCTAGTTTTTGCCCTCTCTTGTGTATGCCTACTCATATTGCCAAGGCAAGGGAATGGGCACTCTAGATCTCTATATGAAGGTTGAATAGATGATTGATGTCTTTGAACTTGCAATCCTTCCATTTATTTCTAAAAGTAGATAGGAGGTATCAATGGGATCAATTCAAAAGCATTTTGTGGAATTTTAGTTGCACTTCTTTTGTAATAGTTTCAATTTAGTTACTGCATCTGGATCAGAGCTATAGGAACAAATGAAGACATTTTGTAGAATTTTCTTTTAAACTGGTGGAAATATTTTAACTTTTTAAGGAAGAAACTAAGCTTAAAAATTTTCTCATTTAGGTGGCATCACTTTTTTTTTGAAGTGCTAATTTGATGTAGGCCTTTTACCTTTAGAGAGCAAAGATTGTGAACTGCTTGCATAAATAAATTTCACTTTTAGTTGAAAATGTGGATTTTTATGTATGTCTTTATACAATTTACCACGGTTCTTTTCTATCTTTCTCTCATTCTTATAGCTGGTCCAATATGCTGTGAATTGGGCACTTGAAATCATTGCAGGGCTTTCTCTCAAATCCCAGGAGCTGACAGCTATGTTTTTAGCTGTTAGACTGTATTGCAGCTTCGTCATGGAGTATGACATACACACTTTGCTTGACATGGCTACGCTGGCTACAACTTTGTGGGTTATTTATATGATTCGTTTTAATCTAAAATCGAGTTACATGGAGGACAAAGACAATTTCGCAATGTATTATGTGGTGAGCCTCTTGTTAAATCCTGCAAAGAAGTATGATATTACTATCAATATGTCCTTTAATTGGACTAAAAATAGGAAGACAGTTTTGATTGCATTGCATGGAAAGAATCTTTTTTGAACATATTTACATCAATAGTTGGATCTTAAAAAGGTTTTATTGACATGTCCCAAACATACTTGTGTTCTACAAGCACACTGTTGCAAAAATCGGTCTAGGCGCCCGCCGCCTAGGCGCTAGGCTAGACTGTGACGATTTTTCCCCTAGGCGACCGGCCGCCTAGGCGTCCGCCTAGCACCTAACTCGGCCAATTTGGCCGCCTAGCGTAAAACTTAGCCGAGTTAACTCGTCCATTTCGGTCGAGTTAACCCGATCAGCTTGGTCTGGATAATTTTTTTTTCATTATATATATGTGTGTGTGTACACCCGTAGACTAGTTTGATACTTTCAATCTTTGGATGATTTCAGTATTTGAGTATTTTTAATTTTTAATATTGTTTTGATGTTATGACTTATGAATTATCATTATTTCATTTAGTAAGATGTGTTATTTGATTTAATGTTGAAAACATCATTAAAATTGTCAAACTGCAAGTATGCCACTGTTTTTTTTGCGCCCGCCTAGGCCGCTTAGGCGCTAGGCGTTGCCCGAGCGCCTGACTAGCGCCTAGCGCCTACTGCAACGGTGCAACCATGTACAAGCATCTATTCTAATTCTTTCTTCTTTGTCATGGCTTGTGATTCTGTAATATGTGTTTTCTATTTTAATTGCATAGTTACAGGCACAAGTTTGCTGTTGACAACTTGGCTTCTTTGCAGGTGGTTCCATGTGCTGTTTTAGCTTTTTTAATTCACCCAACTACATCGCATCACATTGTAAACAGGATCTTCTGGGCTTTCTGTGTATACTTGGAGGCAGTTTCGGTGCTACCTCAACTCCGTGTCATGCAGAACACTAAGGTATTAGTTCTTGTTCTCCCACATCACCCTTTGCTTTTTGGGCTGAGGGGAAGGTGAGAGTTGTATTGGAGCTTGTGCATGGACTGATGATTTCTATATTTGTTTTTCCTCAGATTGTTGAACCATTTACAGCACATTATGTATTTGCACTGGGTGTTGCGAGATTCTTAAGCTGTGCTCACTGGGTTCTACAGGTTTGACTTCTAAACTTGATTGTATTGCTGTTTATATTAGGCAACTATTATCTAACTTTTATCTTATGTGCTTTTTATTATTCAAATTTGCTTTAGGCCTTTTTTAAATAAAATGTAAACTAGCATCATACAGAGTAATATATCATATGAATTTGAACAAGTGTGTTAGAGCTTGGGTCACAGATGGATTGAATATCCTACTAATTGGAGAAATAGGAAACACGAGAAAGGAAAATGGAGAATATGTTTACTTTTTCATTTGAAAAAAAACAAAAACAAAAAACAAAAAACAAAGAATGGAGAACGGAAATTTAGAAAAATGGAAGTAAATACAGCTTTAAATTTTGTGTACCTGGGTTTTATTTCTGTACTCACAAGTCCTTGTTTGGCCTAACTAAAGTTTATTGAGATGGAGCCTTTTCTAGAAACTCTCAACTATGAAGCTTTTTGAAATATATGTTTTGACCTCTTATTTGGCTTTAAAAAGTTTTTCCCTTTTAAGTATTTGACCCAGCTTTTTTTCTTTTTTTTTTGGAGTAGATAAGATGTTATGCACTTTAGGCCAAACAACTGAATGAAGCATTATATCCAACTTGTCTAAATAGCAATTCTCAAAGACTAAGTTATGTGTTAGGAGAGCTAACACGTTGCTGCATTTCTTTCATAGGTTTTGGATAGTCGTGGCCATCTCCTAGTGGCATTGGGTCATGGTCTATGGCCTTCTATGGTTCTGATATCTGAAATTGTGCAAACTTTCATCTTGGCAGACTTTTGTTACTACTATGTGAAAAGGTTAAATAAACAAACTCGTTCTTCCTTCCAGTATGTTTGTCCTTTACAGGAACAGATTACTCGTTTGTTTGATCCGAATGATTCATCGATTCTTGTTTTTCTCGTGCAGTGTTTTTGGAGGACAGCTGGTTTTGCGCCTTCCTTCGGGGGTAGTGTGAGTGCTGATTGCAACACACACACGCCTTCTGTTTTCTATATTCTTTTGCTCTCTATAGCGTTCCAGGGACAAAGTGGTCAAGTGGGGAGTGGATGTAATTTGTAGTTGACAGTTGAAGCAAAACGTGATTATCCTGAATGAGTTGACCTTGGAGAAATCTCAATGCTTTCTGAACACTAACTTACGATCTGAGAATATGTATTTCATCGATGTTTTATCCCCTCCCTCCCTAAGCTTTAAAGCTGTGCAATGGGTTGTTTATCTTATTCTCCAACTTGTGCTCATTTCTATCTTTTCAATTTCCACTTGCACTTGAACATTAGAACCCTTTCTTTCTTTAACTTAGATGATGTTACACTCGTGCTTTAACAATATTGATGTGGTACCAATTTGCCCATTGAGAACCAAACCCCTGATTTCCCACATTTTTTGTTTCCCCCAAAATCTGGCCAATTTTGTAAGTGGTTTTTTTGAAAGTGTGTTGTATGACCAGTGTTGCAAAAATCGTGGATTAATCAGCGCCTACCTAGGCGGTTCCCAGGCGCCTAGTAATTTTTTCAACATTGTGTGACAGACAACGACACATTGAAATTAGATTACCAAAGAGAAATTAGCAGTGAGCGTGTGTGCAAATTGAATTGAATGAATTCCAAGCTGTTTTTGAGGTTGGTTCTCCGGAAGGGTTTGATGCTGATTTAGTTGGAGAGGATCGGAGAGACTAACAATTTATATAGTTACCTTTTGTTTTTCCTATTAAAGAAACCAACAAAATCTTTTAAAGGTTCATTACATTTGCATTTGTGTGAGTGTCATCCACACAAGTAGAGATGGAAGGAAGAATGAGATAAGCAAGCAAGCAGCATATATGTATGTATCAAAGTTGAGGCAGAGATTTGGCGTTTATGAAATCAACGACTCGACCTGCTGCTTCATCCAGAGCAGCAGTTACTGCTGTTAAATTTTCCAAGAACTCTTCCGATGTCGGCCTATCACCATCCACTATATCAGTCACGCCTTTCAAATAAATTGCAGGAACTTTCAAAAGATCCGCCACATAAGCTACCGCTGCTCCCTGCAACCCATCAAACCAACTCTTAACCTGATATTATTCTTCCTAAAACATGGCAATTCTTTTTCTTTGGCCCCAATATCATACCATACCATAGAGTAAAAATTTAACGATACAGCATATTACCACCAAACTTCACTTCCTACATCCCAATTATCATTGTATATATTTGGAAAGCACAAGTAAAAGACAGGCTAACCAAATAGGCAAGTCTGCGTACTTTTTCTTTCCAAAGGTTGAACCCCAACCCTAAGGGCCCCTCACACCCCGGCCCGACAGAACATCTGGGATGATGTAAATCATGGTAACTCAACTGAACATGAATCACGGAGGTTAGACCTTTGCTTACTGCGCACAAGGAGTCCCCCTCACTTTGAGAGGTTGCTCCCACACTGCCGCCGGTAAGACTCGATCCCTGGTCATTCTTTTCAACTTTCACCTCTATGACCAGTTGAACTGCCCATGCGGGCAGTCTGTGTACTTTTTAGTTGGTTGGGCAAAGACCACCGTGAATAAATAAATCACAGTGGAGGAGTAGATTGAAAGAAGATTACCTCCATATCTTTTACAGTTGCATCATTCGCAATGATACATGATTCATCAACTGGTGCCATATCTAGAGAATCACCAGTGGACAGTTTACCAACCTGAAACATCCACACATATGAACTTGAACAAGATTTTTACTTTTATCTTCAACCATTCCATATATATATGGCCAAAGAATAATCACCATACCTTCATATTTAACTCCTGCAGGAGATTGGGAGTCTCAAAAGCCTGACGCAAGCCAACTCCATATAAATCAAATGCCTGCAGGAATGACAAGCTAGGATTAGATATAGACTTAATCACGTCATGGCTGAAACACACAGAATATAGTCAACCAAAAGCTGCAGGTACAGGTTGGTTCTCTCTAGGACAATTTTGTGTGATGTCCCTTGTCTCATGAATGAAAAACTTGTAATCTCACCATCAGCGCAGAAGCTATATTTATTAAAAACACACAACTTACTGCAAAAGACTGGCATCATGCAATGTCCAATAAAGAAGATGCACAAGGTTGGCAAATAGACCAAGCTCAACATATGAAATAGCTATACTCCTTATTTATGAAAAATAATGTAAAATAAAGATTCTGGCTGCAGCATAAAATATGAACATAAATACTTCCCTTAACAGGTGCCAAGTAGGTAATAGGAAAACCCAGGATAGAGTGCGAAGTTACCGGTATGGGTATTCTTCTATCATGGAATGTAACATGTGAGACAAGAAACACATCTCCTAAGGAAGCTCCTTTTGCCTGAAAATGTCTAAAATCATTAACAAATACACATAAACATTAAAAATTTATAAGGAAAATTGTAAAGTGTCTGGATAGTGACTTAAAAAATATCATCAGAGAGAGGGGAGCTACAGTTTTCCAAGACAATATCCATATAGGGACACAAACTTTACCTTAAATCCACCAGCTGTTCCAGCATTTATTATGAGGTCTGGCTGTAATGCTTGGATAGAAGCATATGTCAGAAGAGCTGCAGAAACTGTTCCTACATTTTCAACCCCTGACAGAAGTGATTGTTCAGAGGATTAGTACCAGTAATACAGCAGCAAGAGAAACTCTGCACAGAATATGGGATAAATGGAAGGATGAGATCACCAGCTGCCTAGTGTTTTGCATAATTCATGGTCCCGGCAACATCATTCATGAATCATGATTCAGATTAGACTAACTAACAATGGTTATGGTTCTGTGCAATGACACCATACAGACTTTCACCATAGTCACTATCAATGTTCTAGAAGAAAGATTGACTTTTGCCAAACAACAGCTCCATATCCTATGATCACATTTGGCATGCTTGTATAGTTGTATACTTGTATGTGCATTTTTGTTGAATATTATGTTCTGAAATCTATACAAGTGACCAGAAAAGAAATATGTAGACATCAGATATTGCCAGACAAAAACAACCACGCACATCATCCATCAAAAGACAGGAGAAATACTGCATATATTCCTCTCATCAATAGAAAGTTCAAAGAGGCAACACATGGTTACACAGTTTCACAAACTCAACTTGAGTCAACCTTTTGATAGAGGATTGGTTACCTTCCAAACAAAGTGCAGTACAGATTTACAAGTAATCTAAAGCAGAGAACTCAGGTAACAAAAACACAACCAGCAAGTGGACAGAAATTGGGAAAAACGACTACCTACCCAAAATGGGGTCTTTTCCAGGGCAGACAATACTAATGTTCAGATCCTTATAGTTCCCATAATACCGCATCCAAGGTACCCCCTTTAGAAACCTGCATGATTATACAGTAATGGAAGCAGGAAAAAGGAAGCAATCTTTAGTAGTAATAATTTGTTCACTTTCCTGAAAAGAAGTCAAGAATTTTTTATTTTTTTTTTGGGTCGGGAAGTAAAAGATATTTTGAACTATATAACAACTTACATCATTGATTAAACATAACTGGTTTCATTTTTACAATAATGGCTATCAATATATAATATAACCGCGGAATGCATATAAATATCCAACTTCCTGTACAACATTTATAGTCTCGATATACAAATTAGCAAAAAAAGCAACAGTAAAATGGAATGAGGAAAGTAAATGTACATGGAATCGACATCCTCGGTGAGTTGGAGCCTGTTCACGAGAGGTTGCGCCTCCTTTTGCATAGCTGCGCAGCATTCACACCACGGTCAGTCCCCATCGCTTATAACTATCACATCGTGTATACACACACATGCATAAATATGCGGAGAGAGAATAAAGGGAATACCAATGATGAAGAGGACGGTAGAGATAGGACGGTTATCGGCCGAAGACGCGGCGGCGACGGAATCCTCCTTGATTTCCTCCTCCGGGGGCGCCATTTCTCCTCCTCTTCTTCTTCAGTTCTATTTTATTTTCTAAACTGAATTGTCAAAGTAATGACTAAGAAGCAATACTGAGCAAGGGAAAACAGTAGGGTATTCAAAACGCACCAAAAATGTTATTGTTATTTTTATTCTTATTTGTTTCGGAATAGAGTTAATTCCAGCAATGGTCATCCGATTATATTGATTTTTCATAATTGATCCCCGATTTTTAATTTAGACAATTTAGACATTTGATTTTTGAATTATTTCCAATATTGGTCATTCCGTCAAATGAAAGTTAAATGAACTTTAATTTAAGGGGTAAAAACATCCTTCAACTACTGAGTGTATAATTCATCTTCCTTCCCCTCTGTATACGCGAAAAGATCATTGTTTCCCTCATACGAGTTGGCATTCAATCGGGGCAAGTTCTTGGCCCAGTTCCCCAGCGACGTCGGTATCGGACTGGAGAATTTGTTGTTCGACACATCGAACACCACTAGCCGGATCAAGAGCTCCAGCTCCGGCGGGATGGGTCTGAAGAGTTGGTTATCGTGGAGATCGATGACGTTGAGGTAGGCGTAGAGGGTGAGCTGTTTAGGAATTAGGTCGGCGAGGCGATTGGCAGAGAGGTTAAGCACAGCGAGCTTGACCAGAAACTGAAGCTCCGGCGGGATGGGCCCCACCAGGGAATTGAAGGACAGATCCAACGCCTGGAGATTCGTGCAATTCGAGGCGCAAAGGGTGAGCTGTTTAGGGATTGGGCCGGCGAGGTGGTTGGCGGAGAGGTTAAGCACGGTGAGCTTGACCAGAAACTGAAGCTCCGGCGAGATGGGCCCCGCTAAGGAATTGGAGGACAGGTCCAACGTCTGGAGATTCGTGCAATTCGAAAGGTACGGAGAAATGGAGCCCTTAAGGGAAAGATTCAACAGAACATCAAAGGCAAACCACTCGAAATCGCATTGCCAAAATCAAGTTTCAGTGGCAATAAACTGTCCACCGGGTTCAACCCGCCAGAGCTGTTCCTTCCCACTGCCAGTTCCAACCCAGAATTCGCCATTGCAGGTGGCGCCATTGCACCGGGGAAAGAAGAAAACGACTTTCCCATAAACTTATTTGCAAGCACACATATCCTATTCAAACTTATATTATTACTCTTAGTGTAGTGAAGTGGGAGTGCTTCTATCTCTCTCTAGGCTAAGGATTCTCTCATTCTCCTCCTCTCTAGAAAGCTTCATCACTTAGAGTTCTTCTTTCCTTGCATTTCTTCAGTGCCGAACCTCCATGGTTTTGTTTTAAAGAATGCAAACTTATATTATTTTTGGAATTTCCCATCTTTTGGGTCTGCTCCTTTCGATTTATGACTTTGTTTCATTTTCGAATGGATTTTATTACGATTTTTTATCTGGAGACTCCATGGTTTCCAGTGGTTAGAAGATTTTCCGTTTATTCTTCTCATCTCTCAGGGAGAACGAAGATGAATTATACACTCAGCAGTTGAAGGACCTTTTTACCCCTTAAATTAACATTCATTTAACTTTGATTTGACGGAAGGACCAACATTAGAAAGAATTCGAAAGTCAAGTGTCTAAATTGTCCAAATTAAAAGTTGGGAACCGATTATGAAAAATCAACATAGTCAGAGGACCATTGCTGGAATTAACTCTACGGAATACGAGTATTTGTTGGAACTCAAGTTAAATTTTAAGATCTTTAGAATTGAATAGGTATGAATGAGCCAAAGGCCTTGTCGTCGAACAATATAACTGTGGTTCTTTAAATGAGAAGTCTCACGTTTAAATTTCATGGGCTATAAATATTTCTACATTGTAATAGAGTCAATAGCATTGATAGTCTATACTAAAAGAGTGTATTCAATTATGATTTTGTATTATTTTAAATGATTTCATATATTTTAAAGTATTAAATTCAAAATTTCAAAATATCCTATAAAAATTCATTAAATAGTGACCATGTTTAGTAACATAGTTAGCTTATCAGTTAATTTTGACTTATTTGACCACTATTAGTTGTTTAAATTAGTTAAACAACCAATATAAGTGTTTGATTAATTAATTTTTGTTACAATTTATTGCTCCAAAATGCTAAAATCAAGAAACTGCTCAAAACAACTTTTTCGATAAGCATTTTGAGAAAGTCATTTTTACATGTAATCAACTATCAGCTAACAACTAATTTACCAAACATCTTTCTACAATCAGTTAATGCTATCAACTAGTCAAACTCAGTAACTCAAGCATCTAGCAGCTATCAGCTAATAACAACTATTTACCAAACATCCTCACTATAAAAATCTATCATTTTAAAAGTTATTGGATACATTCTGAGTTTCTCGATCTTTTTTTTTTTTTTGGATGAGTAAAATGTGCAACTACTACTTGAGGGTGTGCATTAGGTGAACCCCGCTTCTGTGTAATAAACTGTAAACCAAACATGAAAGGTAAACAACACTAGAAAGCCCAAGACTTTATGCCGTGATTTTTTTTTATAGAATGAGTGGGGTGACTAGAACTCTGGAATGAATTTGTGTTTAAAGTTGGTATAGATTTCGATTAAGGAGATTAAGAAGGTGTAACACTATACCTTTAATAAAAAGGTGATACTAAAAGACTACATGAGTACATTCAACTATTGTTTCGATAACATTTTTTTTGTACGGTTGGTCAACGTGAAACACAAGTGTCACTTGCATTTCTCTCAATGAGCACCCTGATTTTGTGTGTTTGTTGCAGTGTTCTCTATATGGTTTGAAACAGGTTCCTCGAGCTTGGTTTACTCGTTTGCATGACTTCTCAATCTCTGTTGGCTTTCGATTGCCCAAAACTGATGTTTCTCTCTTGATTTACTCAGCTAAAGGTACGCAGGTGTATCTTTTGGTCTACGTCGACGATATTCTCATCATGAGAAGTGTTTCAACTTCTGTTTCTGCCTTGGTTGATCGGTTGTCTTCGGTATTTAAAGTCTGTGATATGGGAGCACCTTCTTTCTTTCTTGGTATTGGGACGATCTATGTACCCATTGGTATGCTTTTGTTTCATCGACGTTATATGAGTGCTATATTAAAGCTGTAACACTCCACTTTTCTAAAACCTTATAATCAAATACTTAACTTAAAAAGGATTACTAACAAGCAATATAAAACTACTTTCATCAATAAGAGGTGTCACTGCCAGTCCGCCACAACCACCATACACGGTGATTGCACAGGTAAAGGAAAAACATTTAAACAAGTCAAGTTATACAAACATTAAATAAACTAGGGGATAAAACCCCGGTGTCTGGCACCATAAAAAAAACTAGATAAGTCTAATACCAAGTCTCAAACAACATAACTGACAAGAGTTTAGACTACAACTAGCGAACTAAGCTAATCTAGTCTAACTCGAACGCTCTCAAGAACTGGGCCCACCTGAAAGGGGTTAACAAACAAAACAAATAGAAAGCAACCCGTTAGCACGAAGCTAAGTATAACGCCACTCAACCCTGTAAAATACTACAATATATACTTTTGGAAAACATTTACCAAATACACTTAGATCAAGTAACTTAATCACTTTAACAATACTTTAACCTACTCACAACAAGTTCTAGATGCTTGCAACCTAGTTATCAAAAATAGGCATGCATTCTCTATCATTTATCTCATCAACAAACTCATGTCAACAATATCTCAATGATCAATCTTATGCCATCACATAACTCAATAAGCAATCTCATGCTATCATATAACTCAATAAGCAACCTCATGATATCACAGAGTTTTTTGCACTTTTAGTCCCACGACTATGCTATCATTAACAACTTGATCCACTACTTTTAAAACTTGTAGAATTGGTCCACAACTATGACTTTCATAGCAAATTTGGTCCTTCCGGTGCATTTTCCGTTCAATTTTTGCAGGAAAATTTTACTCTCCTTTTTAACATGGGTAATATTATTTTTTCCATCTCACAAATTAATGACATAAATAAATAAATAAATAAATAAATAAATAATTAATTAATTAAACACAACCAATGGTATGTTGATTGAAATTAAAAGTCACCCAATTCCACTTTCAGTTTCACCCTCCTCGCTAAACGCCAAAATTTTTTAGCTAAGCCTGCAATTTCTCAATATATAATTTTTAGCCTAAATTTTTTTAGCTAAACCTGCAGTATTGTGAAATTTTAGGCTAAAAATTATATATTGAGAAATTGCAGGCTTAGCTAAAAAAATTTGGCGTTTAGCGATGAGGGTGAAACTGAAAGTGGAATTGAAATTGGGTGACTTTTAATTTCAATCACCGTACCATCGGTTGTATTTAATTAATTAATTAATTATGTCATTAGTTTGTGAGATAGAAAAGACAATATTATCCATGTTAAAATGGGAAGTAAAAATTTTCGGCAAAAATTGAACGGAAAATGCACCGGAAGGACCAAATTTGCTAAAAAAGTCATAGTCGTGGACCAATTCTACAAGTTTTAAAAGTCGTGGATCAAAGTTGTTAGTGACACCATAGTCGTGGGACCAAAAGTGCAAAAAACTCTGATATCACATAACTCAATAAGCAATCTCATCCTATCATATAACTCAATAAGCAATCTCATGCTATCATATAACATAAATGACAATATAAAGTCATGTTTTTTATCTCACTATCATGCAACACGTGCAATTAATTTAATCATGCAACAAAATGAACATGATGCTTTAGGTATAAGTATATAGATAGATATACATATATACTCGCACTTTTGTAAAAAATGAACACTTTTTCTGTGGAGGTTTCTTAGAGTCACAATGACTCGCTTTTCTCTTCTTTTTCTTGAGTCTCAATGACTCGCTTTCTTTCTTTCTTTCTTTGTACTCATGGGCGAGGTAGGAACTTCACCATAATGTGAACAGACCTATCCGGGCTCGGCATCTAGCCGGCCTAGTACTCATCTCGCCCACAGAACCACTCTCTTGGTTCATTTCTCAAACTTTGTGGAATCAGGTATCAAACTATCAGTGTGCACACTCCCTGACCAGGATTCCAAGCAACCACAACACTAGGCCTAAGATTCTCAAAGATTGGGAAGCTAAAAGGAATGATTCAAAGAAACAAGGTGAAGGAATGAGAAAATCTTACTGTGACTGCATTTCTTCTCTCAGGCAAGGCTTGGAGAAGCAAGGAATGAGATCAGAGAATCAAGGAGGAGATAGAGTGGGTTTTATAGGGTGCAAAACCCTAGACAATTTACTTATGATTGGCTGATAGCAAAAATGGTAATTTGGTGGTTGTTCTAAAAAGCATCAGACAACAAAGTGTGGAGTCTAGTGGTTCACCAAGCTTCATGGACAAAAGTCTAGAATCAAGATTTGAAATAGTTTGGGGGTTAAAATGAATTCCCCAAAAATGATTTTTTGATCAACACTTGGTTTAGGCTTCTTAGATTTCTCCCGGTTTCATTCAGAAAGATTTTTAGTTTCAAAACTTGGTACGCAATGTACCCGGAAATTTAGGATTTTTTAGAAATAGGTAATTCTCGATGTTGAATTTATTTTAAAAAAATCACTCAAAATAATTTATTCAAACACCGTGTTTATCGTAAAAAATTTGTAAGAGTGGAAAATGACTATTTTGGATTTTCTTAAAATCGAATTTATAAAAGCGTGAAAAATGGCTATTTTGAAAAATTTTGGGTTGTCACAAAAGCGTGCATGCATGGTTGATTACAAGACCTTAGCTACGCCTGCTTCGTTGGTGCGGACTGTTGATGAATTAGTTTAGCCATATGCGGATCTCACACACTACATGAGCTTGGCTGGGGCTCTGCAGTACCTCACGTAACTCGTCCTGATCTTTCCTGTGCTGTCAACAAACTGTGTTAGCACATGCACTCACCCATTCTGGCTCATTGGGATATGTTGATCAAATGAGTGCTTCGATATATTAAAGGTATGCTTCATTATGGCTTATTTTTACGCAAGTCTCCCTCTGATGTGTTGCATGCTTTTACTTATTCTGATTGGGTAGGTTCCCCTGAGGACCGAAAATCAATAAATGGCTATGCTGTTTTTCTTGGGTCTAACTTGATCTCGTGGTCGTGTCGAAAACAAAGGACAATTGCCCGATCTTCTATAAAGGTCGAATATAAAGCTCTGGTTGATGTATCGGCTAAAGTGACATGGTTAGTGGCCTTGTTGCGTGAGCTTGGAATGCCTGTTACGGTCTCTCTTAAGTTGTGGTGTGACAACATGGGTGCCACGTATCTTTGTGCTAATCCGGTTTTCACGCACGCACCAAACATGTAGAGATTGATTATCATTTCGTACGTGACAAAGTGGCAAAAGGGGAACTCCAGGTTAATTTCATCTCTACTGAAGATCAGGTTGCAGACATCTTCACTAAGCCGCTTGTTGGACCGCTTTTGCCCTTCTTCATGACAAGCTCAATGTTGTTAGTCATCCTACTTGAATTTGAGGGGGAGCATTAGGAATATACTACTGCTTTGTATTATGTCTGATGTAGGACTCTAGTCTTGTGTACTTAGTATAGAACTATATATATATATATATATATATATATATATATATATATATATATATATATATATATTTATATATTTATTTATTTATTTATTTATTGTGTATGGGTTCTTATTATTAATAATACTAGTAATTCACCCGCGCGATGCACGGGAAAAAATTATGTTATTATAAATATAAATAAAAAATAGAAAAATTAAAATATTTTAAATTATTTAATATAATAATATTTTTGAGCTTCCATTGGTCAAGTATTTATTATTTTTATAGAATACAAAATTACAATTAAAATTAAAATTAATATTAAAATTATAATTTTGTATGGTTAATATAATCTCTAATTATGTGCATATTCAAATAAACAGAATTTACATAATTACATTGATTTATTCTTAATTGTTTTTCATCTATATTATAATTTTCACAATACGAATAATAACTAAGATAATTACATTTGGAAAGCAAATTTTAAATTTTGTATGCGTAAATTTAAACTCTAATTGAACACATTTTTTATATGATTATATAATATATAGCTATTTTATTTTTCAAAAGTATATTTTTTATATGATTATATAACATATAGCTATTTTATTTTTTAAATGTTGTGCTTTTTTTTTTTTTTTTTTTTTTTTTTTTTTTTTTTTTTTATAATAAAGGATGTTGTGATATTAATTGTAACATTAATTATTTCCCAAACCATATAGCTTTATTATATAAAGGATTCCAGAATCCTATTGTCATCATCAGCAACAAATAAAATTTGTGTATCAAAACTATAAAATTAATATTTGCATATTAATCATTTTATTTTTCACAGAATTTAAATTTTATTTTTCAAATATTTATATCCACAATTCTGCAAACCAAATATGCCTATAATTTGGCAAAAATTTATGTAATACCGTCTCACAGATCTTTGTTCGTGAGACGGGTTAGGCGAAGATCAGATGTAATATTTATACTGAAAAATGTAATACTAATAAGGAATAAAATGTTTATTACTTATATGTGAAAGTATAATACGAAGTACTTTTGAAGAAAAAGTGAAAAACGTAATATTTTTTACATTTTGATTTTAAAGTATTACGGAATACATTTTTTTTTAAGTAATCAACACTTTGTCAACATTAAGGAAAAATGAATACTTTAATGAAAATTGCATTTTCAGTAAGAAATACTTTATTTTTAATTAATATTATATTTTTTAATATAGACTCACTGACCAGTGACCACACCAGTATGACCCCAGCAATTTTATGATTTTACCTTTTTTTTTTTTTTTTTGCCTGGGGTGTCAGTTAACGTACAACCACATGAGTTCCCGCCACGCAAGCAGCATTGTTCTCTCCCAAGTCCCAAGGCCTATCCTCTTTCGTTCGCTCTATCTATCTATCTATCTATCTTTTTCCGTTCACTCACACTCACACTCCCTCACCTTCCAATTCTCCATCTCCATGGCCACTACCTTCTCTTCCAAACCTCAAACACTCTCTCTGGTCTCTTTTGCTCCACTCGCCTCCCATTTCTCTTCTCGCCGCTGCACCAACTTCCTCCTCGGTTCCACTCGCAGCTTCAGGCCGCCGGGACTTCGTTCGCGACGGCGATGTCGGAAACTTTCTGGATTTCAGTTCCGCTCTCACTCTTCCGGCTTCCACCCCGTAGCCTCCTACCTGGACTCGCAGGTGGTCGTCGTCGTCGCTGCAGTCGTCACAATCTCTGCTCTTACAATTGTATATTTACGCGTTTCTAGAAAGAGCCCCAATACCGAACAGGTAAATGAATACTTGGAATTAGATTGGGAAGGCTAGTCCAGGGATTTAAAGTCATTGTTAATTCAAATGTGCTGAATCTCTTTTGACAAATTCAAGCATAAACATTAAGCGAATTGAAACCGTATACAGGTTTCTTTCAAATTGGATTGGTTGAAAATTGTACTCCGGTCTTTGTTATACCCTTAGTTATCAAAATATCATGGAGTATATAAAGACTGCTGAAAAATCTCTGGGACTCAATATTTAGGTGAAGTGTTGAAATGATAGGTAAACTGCTCAGCAGAAAGAATTTGCTGCCTGTCCAATGTACATAGTATACCTTAGTCTGCACAACAAATCTCCTTTCGGTCTTCTATGCTTTGGTAGATACATCTCTAAAGTTTTTCCTTATTTGATAGGCACCAGGTGAGCTAGCAGTAGCATTTCTTCAACAAATAAGAAATAAGGCGAGGTTAATTGTGGATGGATTTTTTCGTCCTACACACACATGGGAGGTGAAAGCTGATGGTAATTTGTCAAGGGAAATGGCAGAAATCAGCCATGAGCACAAAACTGTCGTGGGAGTGATGCAATTCAGTCAAAATGGTTCAGTGGGAAGCCTAGTTAATGAAGTTGAATCTCCCCATCTCACTACATCGACTTCTAATGTGACTGATTCTTTAGTCTCAGGAGAATCTGAAGATGCTGTCTCAATAGGTGCATTACCCACTACTTTTGTGGCAGAAGCACATAAAGTGCACCTGATAGAATATTTACAAGAAAGTAATATCACTACCAACTTGCCCAAGGTTGTAGTCAGTTCAGATTCTAGTGCTGCAACTGATTTAGTGGAAAAAGTGGATGAGATTGTTAGACCAGAGCATGAACTCGTTGCTGACAACAAAATTAGTACTCATAACATTTTCTTCAGAGGACCTGCACGGGAAGAACTTTACACATTCTATGAGGCTGAGGCATCTGCTGGAAATTTGGAAGGTCTAGGAAATTCGTTTTCTAGTGCATCCTCTGAAAGGAGAACTTACCTTTCATCCTTCTCAAAACGTTTGGCAGTTAGTGCAGCAAAAAGTTCCTCGCCATATTTTCTTTACCCTGCAGGTTATGCCATTGAAAATATGCTGTTTCCTCATTTCATTATACGTCATGCTTGCCGCTTCCCCTTTGAGTACCATAATCTCCATTTTCAATTTGCTCCTTCCACAATGTTTCTCTAGGACTTGCATGTTTGATGATTATCCTTTGTGATGATATGCTAATATGCTTATTGAATCCTTGACTTTCTTCAGAGAAATCTAATGTCAAAAGGTCCTCTGGAAATTACCAAGGTGGTGCATCTGAGGAAAAGGAAATATTGGTAAAAAGGAAGGAAATTTCTAATAAGAAGGAAATAAGCATTCAACAACCAAATAGTACCAAAAAATTCTTTCAGTCCCCTGATCTAAAGGGGAAGAATGAATATAGCAGACATCATATATTCAGTGCTTATCATAAATTCTTGAGGAATGGAAGGTAAGTAACTGTTTGCATACCACTTTTAGAAACATCACATTCTAGTGACCTGAAAAACACTTACATGGAGAAAAAAGTTTCATGCAAGTTGCTGGCTGTGAATAAAGGTTGAAATACCTTTTCTTTAGATTTCCAATGCAGTTTTCAGTTTTTATTTTATTTACTTTAGTTTTGGAAACTGAGGATTGGGGAACTTCTTTAGGGGAGTGTTGTGCAAGTAATCAATTTTTCACATTCTCTTGGTTGTTGTGAACATCATAGAATCAGCTACCATTAATCAAGAGAACCTTACAACCAATGGGTAGAGTTATTAACATGTAGTGCTGTCTGGATTGTTTATGCAATTACTATAGGTTTTACATTGAATCGAGAAATATGGGCTTTTACAATGTAATGTAACTTCGTAATATTCAACAAAAAACACAAAGGGGTTATGAGGTTACAATATGGCACATGTCTGAAAATGAAACAGTAGAAGTACTGGCTCTGGAAATCATCTATTTGTTCTCCTTCCAATGGGGGTTGTGTGATTTGAACTTAATCACTCAATTTCATTGTCCTAGATTGACAGACTGCGTGCAAATCCTTGAAGATATGGATGATGATGGTTTACTAAATATGGACAAAGTAAGGCACTAAGGCTATGCTGCAACTTTTGGCAATATTACATTTAACTGGCTTTTTATTAACACTTCATCAATTCTCTTTCAGGTTTATCATGCGGGTTTTTTCCAAGCTTGTAAAAATAAAAAAGCTGTTGAGGAAGCTTTTCGTTTCATGAAACTTATCCATAACCCAACATTAAGCACATTTAATATGCTTTTGTCAGTCTGTGCAAGCTGTCAAGATCTGGAAGGTAGTTCTTATTTTTCTGTTCATTTGGCTGATGTCTAATGGTTAATATTATTTGATCGCACCTTTATGATCTGTGTGTCATTTGCTTAGGAGCGTTTCAGGTTCTTCAATTTGTCCGGGAGGCTGGACTAAATGCTGATTGCAAACTCTACACCACTCTTATAACAACTTGTGCAAAAAGTGGAAAAGTTGACACAATGTTCGAGGTACTTGTACAATTTTATTCCCTACAAATTCTCAGCTGAAGTTCTTATTTACTTTACATCTTTTGGCTGCAAGTATTATAGAGTATAGACCTAAACAGTAGTATTGGATCATACTTTGTTGAATTTACCACTGAGATTTGTGTTCAAGTGAACTCCATGTGTTGTCAATCTTTTAATGACTCTTAATTGTGCTTGTTCTTATGACCATCATGTTTCCATCTGAAATGTTACAAAGTTGTAGGTTTTCCATGAAATGGTTAATGCTGGAGTTGAACCAAATGTCCATACATTTGGTGCACTTATTGATGGTTGTGCTAAAGCTGGGCAAGTTGCCAAGGCTTTTGGTGCTTATGGCATAATGAGATCTAAGGTATGACTATCCTTACCTATGTCATATGAATTTTAAGATAAAATCTTTTTTGTTATATGTAAATGTTTTGAAAATGTAAGTTCTCTTTTGGAGTTCTCATGTTCCTGTAGTAGGACCTCTTAACAATTCTTATTTCCTTATGGGTTGTATGCAGTAGAATGTGAAGCCAGATCGTGTTGTGTTTAATGCACTTATCACAGCATGTGGTCAATCTGGAGCAGTGGACCGGGCATTTGATGTCTTAGCAGAAATGAGGGAGGAAACACATCCTATAGACCCTGATCATATCACCATTGGGGCTTTGATGAAGGCCTGTGCCAATGCTGGTCAGGTGCGCTTTATCTATCTTTTTGGAACCAAATATTAATATCAGAAGTGGTGTTTACTATTAGTACTTCTTTCTGTCACACAATGCTTGTATTCTACCAAATTAACTTAATTGCCTGTTCAGGTTGATCGGGCACTAGATGTTTACAATATGATTCATGAATATAACATCAAGGGCTGTCCAGAGTTATACACAATTGCTGTAAATAGTTGCAGTCAAAATGGTGATTGGGAGTCTGCGTGCAATGTCTATAGTGATATGAACAAGAAAGGCATTGTTCCAGATGAGGTAATCCTTTATGTGTGCAATGCCAACTTGTAGCTGGATTCTACAGTAATGGTTCACAATATTGTTTGAGAGTTGTGTTTGTTATGATGCCTACTTTATCTAACTGGAAGTAGGAAAAGCAGTCTTTATTTATCTAGCTTGTAGTACGAAAAGCATTCGATGATCTGTCTTACCATAAAAAATGAACTGTTTGGTATATTATGGTGGAGTAAAGGTGTTAACAATTTTAGCCCCTACTTAGATCTTTTAGGTAACTAAAATATAGCTAAATATGATGTTTTTTGTTTTTTTTTTTTGTTTTGTTTTGTTTTGTTTTTGGGGAAATTCCCTATACCATGGACTATGATATGATCAACTTTTGTAAAGAATTCTAAAATGCATCTAGATTTTTTCATCTTCTCAGAGTTCTATTTGTTTCAGGGGTGATTTCCCTAGTTAAAATTTGATTATACAGATAGAATGCTAGTGCTAAGTTTTCATATGATCATATCCTTTTCTTCCAAATATATACTTTAAATGTGGTATGTGTATGTGTACACACGTTTTTCCCTCAGTCAAATCTCTCTTAATCAAAACCATGTTTGTGCAACTTGCTGGCAAAGTGCTGGTTAGATATTATAACATAGAGATGTAAATGTTCAAAATAACAAAATAATGCCTTACTCAAACTTCTTTTGCACAGATGTTCATCAGTGCAATGGTAGATGTTGCAGGGCATGCTGGTAAACTGGATACTGCATTTGAAGTATTAAAAGAAGCCAGGAACAAAGGAATAAACACTGGAACCATTTCATACAGCTCATTGATGGGAGCATGTTGTAATGTATGTACCGTCCTTCTGTCTTATTCTAATGTTTTAAAGCATTGTGTGTGTGTGTGTGTTTTTTTTTTTTATCTATTATATTTTCCACTTAATGAAATAATATATTTAAATCCAGGATTACAGCTAGAAATGATATGTAGTTGAAATGAAAGAAACCAAAACAAACAAATAAAAATGTTGTTTAAAAAAAAAAAAAAACAATTTCACACCTAGCACGGCTGACAGTGTCATGCTAAAGATGGTTGTTTTAAGCTATGCTCACAAAGTCTGAATTTTCTCTCATGGCTGGAATAAATGTCAATTTACATCTTATAGTCCATTGGTAAGCTTGTCTTCTCCATTGCAGACGAAAAACTGGCAGATGGCCTTGAAGTTGTATGACGAAATCAAAGAAATGAACTTGAAACGAACAGTTTCAATGATGAATGCCCTGGTAACTGCATTATGTATGTCCGAATCTCTCTGTTTGTCAATTGTTATAGACATAGCTGCGCCCAGAGGATGAAAAATTGCTAGAACTTGTTTAGTGTGATGTTGAAATCAGAGCACTATGTTATGTGAAAGCACTTTATATTTTATTCTTCTATTTGCCTGGGCTAACCCTAAGGAAATTCTATTTAGGTGATGCGGATCAATTACAGAAAGCTCTGAATGTTTTATTTGAAATGAAGAGAGAGGGGCTACCCCCAAACAGCATTACATACTCCACATTGTTGGTGGCAAGTGAAAAGTAATACTTGGGACCTTGGGTCCTTCGAATATACAGCAGTGTGCATATTCTATTTACTGCTACTAATCCTCTTTTTTTTTTTTTTTTTTCCCTCATGGCAGGACAGATGATCTAGATACTGGCCTCATGCTTCTGTCTCAGGCAAAAAAGGATGGTGTTGCACCTAGCCTTGTTATGTGCAGGTGCCTAATTGGTAAGATCTGTGAACTTTTCATTGAACTGATTCTGTTGCTGTATATGGTGATCTTATTCTTTCTTTGACAGTTCGTCTAAGTCTCTTTCTTTCTTTTTATTTAATTTGAATTTGGATCCATCATCCTGTTTCTTGAACAATAGGTCAATAGCCTTAGTAAGGGTGATGATTCAATAGCTATTTACTGCAAAATATTGACAGTACTGAAAAACTATTCATGCTTCAGTATGTCCAGTGCTGAGAATAGAATATTTTGTTGATGCATATATTTATAGATAAACCTCCCTAATAGACAATTACAAGTATACAAAATGTGGGACAAACTCCCACTTAACACTCACCCAGTCACCCTCAACTTGAAGCGTATTATATATTAATCATGCCAAGCTTGTTACAAAGTTCTCTTATCCTAGGACCATGATGAGTCTAGTAAGAATATGTGGCTTGATTTCCGTTTCTCTCATGGGCTAGAGAAAGATTAGGCCTTGTTTCAAATTTTTATTTTTAATATTCTAACAAAAGTGACAATCAATTTCAATATATATATATATATATATATATAGGACAAAGTTCAAATGCGGCGGGACCTTCCCGTGCGGCAGGGTTTCAGAATATACCAAGAGTGTTAACGAAAGGCACCAACAGTGTAAGGAAAACACACCACAATGAAATGCAAAAATACACCAAAAAATACACAACACACCCAAAAAAATACACCATATAACTCACCACCCCTAATGGTGTATTTCCAAACACTGTATGGTGATTTTACTTACACCTAATGGTGTGTTTTTGGTGATGTGTACCTAATTTTTGTGTGTTTTTGTGGTGCATTTCCTAACGTTGATGGTGTATATTTGCTCAACTATTGGTGACGCCGCACTGCCGCACGGGAAGGGTCCACCGCACCTGAACTTATAACTCTCTATATATATATATATATATATATATATATATATATATATATATATATATATATCCATGAAACTTTGGATTTGAGGCAACATGCATGGCTACTTGATTATTAGTTTCATGAGCTTGATCACTTCAACTCCCATGTCTTACAAAATTTGCTTATCCACATCAGTTCACATGTGATTTGAGACAATGTTTTGTATTCTGGTTCTGCACTTGATTTGTACAGTTTGTATATTTCTCTATATCCAAGTTCATGTATATATATATGTGTACACAAAAACCCTAGGGTTAGGGTTAATAACTTCACATTTGTGAACGTTGAAAAGGTTTATTGTACTTTTTATATCTCAAAGTATATACAGAGCACCTATATCCCATTACTACAAGGATTAGGACTAGGATTACTACTAGGGTTAAGACTATTATATCAACACTCCCTCTCAAGTTGGAGTATATAGGTCATATGCACCAAGTTTGTCACAAATATACTCCATCCAAGGATCTCTAAGAGAGACTTGGTCAGAATGTTTGCTTGTTGATCAGTGGAGTTGATGCAGCTCATACTCTCATAGTAATACATCCAGACATGATTTGCTCTCTGATGAAATGGCAATTGGCTTCTATATGTTTGGTCCTTTTCATGATATATTTGATTTGAGGAAATGTGCAAAAGGAATCAACCTTGTGCAGGTTGTGCTACTTGCCTCAATTCCATGTTTGTATGCTATTTGTCCATGTGCAATATGTTGCACTTTTGTTTAAAATATATATATGTCAAATTTGTTGAAATTTTAATGTATAGACTTGCATTTGAATATTAATTAAGTTGGTATGCTTGAAGCTATGTGCTTAAGGAGGTTTCAGAACGCTTGTACACTTGGTGAGCCTGTTTTGGCTTACAACTCAGTGCAGCTACAACTTAACAGCAAATGGTATGCGTTTCTCCTTAATTTTTGATTGTTTCTTTCAGGTCCGTAATCAAGGAAGGCTAGAAAGAATGCAAATTCAATGTGTAACAGTTTGTTGATTTGATAATTGATCCTCAATATTGAAACTCAACGTTTTTATTTTCTTTCCCAGTGCAATTGCAACAAAAAAAACACAAACTACTGCTAGAATTAAAAATAGTAAATCATTTTAGTGATTGCAGCCACAAGCTATTGTTTTTAAAATTGGACTCCAAGTATGCTGAAAATGATTTATTTTATTTTATTTTGTTTTTTTTAATAACTTCAGTTAGCATTTCTACATTCCAAATATTGTGTACATTCCATAGAAATCAAAGAGCAAAAGGAGAAAATATCTTGTTCAATCTCTAGTTTTCTCTTTAGGGCCTATTTGCTGGGAGGGGGGGGGGGGGGGGGGGGGGGAGATAAGTTTAGAAAGTTATTCAAATACAATCATTGATTGGTCTACAGGACATCGCTGGCCTTGATGATCTACCGAGAAACAATTGCTGCTGGTGTGGCACCCACAATGGAAGAACTTTCACTAGTTTTGGGTTGCTTACAGCTTCCTCGCAATGCAGGCTTAAAAGAACAACTTGTTGAGAATCTTGTGTTTACTGTTGATGCATCAAAAGATTCAAACTTGTGCTCATTGGTTGATGGATTTGGGGAATATGATCCCCGTGCATTTCAATTGCTCGAGGTTTGTAAGCTAGCCTGTTTATGCATTAGATTCTATGAACTTTCTATCTTGTAAAAAGTATTTCATAAAAAAAATAATTATTTTCCTTTTGATTCTTTTAGGAGGCTGCTTCACTTGGAATTATACCTTTGCCTTCTCTTAAAAGTAGTCCAATTGTTGTTGATGTGAGAGATTCACAGATTCATACAGCTGAGGTGAGTTTGTGCCATGGATGAAAAATTTTGTTATATGTACTGTGAAATTTATTTTGTACATGCTGAGAGGACTTGTTTCTAAGTGCTAATTGGATATAGTAATATACTTGGCTTGATACTAAACTGTGACTTCTGACTGTAAAATCTTGGTGATTTTTTTCCTGTTTTCTTTTGGTGTTAGCTTGTTTTCCACCTTTCCTTGATTTCTTCAATATTGCCTTTTTATTTATGGGGTAGGTATTGTTGGTTAGTTCTCATTTTTCTAGTTAACTTTTGGTAGCACAGGGCTTTATGTCTATTGAATGAAGTAATGCCATTGCTTCAATCCAAACATTACCCATCTTTTATTGAATAGTTCAGTCCAAAATTTTGTCTACATTTCATTGGATGCCAAAATAGTGTTATCTTTCTACAGTTGAATACAAATTTTAAAAGGGTATACCTTTAAAATGTAATGGCAATGTCTGCATTTCATTGGAATACCAAAAGTGGACAAAATTTGTGACGGATGAAGTACATTGATATGTGGCCCTCTCTGTTGACTAATAGCATGTTCATCCAATAGAACTGTTAACAATTTCATGGACTGAATTTTGTTTCTCCAAATATGGTCAGGTTTACTTTTTGACGGTTTTAAGAGGTCTCAAGCATCGCCTGGCTGCTGGTAGTACTATATTCTTTTCCTTATATTTCTTCTGTTGGGCCAAAATTCTGATAAGAGTTGGTCGGACTATATTTTTGCTGTTGGGCCAACTTTACACTCCAGTTTCAGTTTCCCTTTTAGTTCTAAGCTCAAAATTCCCTGTGAAAATTTCACCAAGCCTCACTAGACTGCATTTAAGGGCATTTTGTATTAAAAGTAAAACAAATCCAAGTCAAAGATTAAAAGTGGAAATGCCACTATAGTTGAGTGACCAGAAGTGAAATAAACTCCATAATTTATGTATCCAAGAAATCCAATATTAAGTTTCTAAGGTAGATTGCATTTGGTTATGTAATTCACTGGCAATAGTGAATCGGTTTCACTATTTGCAAGACCTGATATTTGGTTTATTTTAGGTAGAAAACGGTAAAAAAATATAATAGCTTACAAATCAATTAGTCATTACTTTTTATTATGCATTTTAAAAAAATATGTTGTTCCTATACCTTGATGATGATGATGATGAATATAATTCTAATTACTCCATCTTTTCTTGTTCTGAAAATTGTTCAGGTGTTAAGATCCCAAACATCGCTATTTTATTACCTGTGGAGGAGTCACAGTTGCAGACTCCCGCTGGGGAGAAAACAATTAAATTTGCTGGAAGGTGAGGATATTTTGCAGTTGAGTACATTATTTCATATACCTAATTTGCTAATTGTGCAATGGCATACTTGATACTTCTGTATTTTAGGGGCGAATAGTAATATATTTGATAGGGACAAATTCAGAACCTTAGATTTAAAAGAGCATAACAATGTTAAAAACTCAAAAGAGTATAGTTCAAGTGAACATATTCGTTATTGATAGTTTGGTACAATGTAAATATCAATCAGATGGTAGTAACTAGTAGTTTTATTTATACTTTGTTATCATTTATCAACATGCTAATTGTTGTGTATAGAATGCATTAACTTCCAGAATGCTATGAATTCTCTGAAAAACAGGTTAAGCCAGGCAGTTGCTGCACTGTTGAGGAGGCTTGGATTACCTTACATAGGCAAAGAATCACATGGTAAAATTCGAATAAATGGTGTTTCTGTGAGGAGGTGGTTGCAGCCCAAGGTTGACCCTCCATTTGGTTGGAAACCAACAGATCTGAGCTTGGCCGAGACACGCCTAGGTAAAGGAATAGCTCATCAACAGAGAAAAATTCGTACTGGCCATCTGTCCTTAGAGTAGAAAGTTTCAGGAGAATAAAGCCAAGTGGGAAATGCATTTCCACAACAATCTGGTGTTCTGGCTTAAATAGCTAGTGCTCTTGGCACTATTCGGCAACTAGCAGATGTAGTCTGAGTGTGCTATTGTTGACAAAGGACAGTGTCTTGCTGCAGTGCTAACACTAAGGCAATTTTGACTGAGAAATCAAGTGGGATTCTAGAAATTCTGAATGCTATTTTTTTTTTTTTTCCTTGTGTAATTTACTTTTGATGTTAAAATAGAAATTAATAAATGCTAATAAAATATATAGTGTGGTTGCGATTGCTGTGTAATTCTCCTTTTTTAAAGTGGAATGTTTGTTTTGACTGAACAGAAACATTGCCTCATTGTGATTCCCGGGCATAGGTTTTCAATTATACTAGGCATAAATGCATAATTTTATCTTATGCTATGCACAGATATGATCCATTGCGCCATAAAAATGTTCTGCTTTTGCGGATTGTTTTGTTTCTCTAAAGGAGGAATTCTTGTGTACTGCAAGAGTAAAGTCTAAGAGATTCTTGCGCTTGGGGATTTAAGGCCACCAGAACTATTAAAAGTAGTGTTGAATGCTCCTGGAATAAGAATATCTGCTATCCAAGCCTGAAAATCAAGACATGGACCTATAGACTATGACTGCACTCTCAGTTTGGTGTATTCCCTTTCCTTATCATACTACTCGAGCGCATGTCCTTTATGGCTACATCAAAATCAGCACATGATGGACCTCAACACTACAGCTGCACTCGGAATAGGTACACTCTTTTATCTCTATTTAGGAGCACATGCATGTTCCTTGAATTAGAGATTCATGTGAAAGTACATATCTGGTTAATATTACTTTGAAATCTCACTACTAAAGTTCAATTAACAGAACAAATGTGAGATGACATCATAAAAATCAATTGATTTGAGATTCAATCCATATATTCCATAATATGTGATCTTGAGACAATTTGAAATTTCAATGCATCAAATGTTCAAGCTTTCATTTGTATGTTGTGTATGTGAAATTTACAACTCTTGTGTGACAAGAGGAAAAAAGACAGAAAGTTTTTTTTTTAAAAAAAGAGGAAAATTTGTTCTGAGCTTTGTGTTGCCCCTCTAAAATGAAGAGTTGTTGAGTTGAGAAGTGAGATGGATGAAAGTGTCTTCCTTGCAGGGAATTGTGAGAGCGCCCATAGGATGATCAAACCCAAACTCTTCCTCAGCCCGCTTTAGCAAGCTCTGGAATGATGGATGATTTAGATATGCTATTGGAACCACATATCTCTTCTTCTCAATCTCTCCAACATATATTGCCAAGTGACCCTTTGGAACATCTGAATGATATCTGGCCCAGAGTGAGTGCAGAGTGCGGGATTGCTTGGCATTCACAATCGCGGAAAGCAAACGAATGGCCATAACTAACTCCCTGTGTAAGTACAGAAAGAAAACAAAGTTGAGTTTTTGATTAATGTAGAAGTTGATCTGAGGGTCTGATCTGGTGTTTATTTATAGGGTGGTTTTCAATGTGTTGCCAGTTAAGGTAAGCTGGTGTGAATGGAAAATGGGGCCTACTTCATGGGGGCTCACATGGCCTTGCTCTGATCAAAATCGGAGTTAATCTCTATCCTTTTTTATTTTTTATTTTTAATATGACTGCATATATGGGGTTGGTTACACTGAATGTGATTTCTGCAGAACAGGTGATCGGATCGTACCAAGGAATATTCACTTCAAAATCCAAGTGGGTAGTCTTGGAAGAAATTTTTCTGGTAAGTTGTATTCACTTCACAATCCATGTGGAGTACGTTTAATGTTAGGTCAGTAATCTCTATCAACATTCCCAGGCATTTGTGGCATATTTGCAACCACTAATTTAACCACTAAACCGGCCATGACTCAAGTAAAGGGAGTTCATTTTTACTGATACTATGCATTTGCTTTACTTTTAAGTTGGTTTGTTTATGTCATTGTCACATGTTCAACAATTGCCTACTTTATCACTTTAGTGGTGAATTCACGTTGGCTGTCTCCATCACATTTACTCAACTTAATTAGTATGTGATTAGTTTATAACTATTCTCCCATAATTTTGTCTATCTTCTTATCATATTTAGTGGTGAATTCCTGTTGATTGTAACTATTACATATAATTTACTTTACTTATGATGAGCTAATGGTTAGTTTATACTATAATCATATTAGAAGTTAGTTTCAACCTTGAAAGAATACATATACTTCGACTGAACTTTTGATATGCATTATTTTATCTATAGGAACCAATTATCAATTCTCCGAACACTTCCTAATTAGGATTTGGAAGGTCGTGTACTTAGTATTGCACGACTCAACCATGCCATTTCCTTGTCTTGCCACGGAAGAGCACATGTATGTCCTTTTGAAGAGTGGATAATCGATCCATCATCCATGTGCTATCATTATGTATACATATTCGGTAAGCTTTACATATGGTTCCAACGCTCAACCGTTGAACTTGGGTAGTAATATGATATAATTCAAAATGCCAAAGAGTTGAAGATTTGAAGCATATATATATATATATATATATATATATATATATATATATATATATATATATATATATATATATATATATATATATATGGATGCACTTAGGTGCGAATAAGTGCTCAGGAGGGAATATGTGAACGAATCTGCGCGCGACACGTGTCCAGATCTAATAGATTAAAAAAAAACGCGGTGACATTCTGTAAATAATTGATAATCAAAGTGCAAGTAAAATCACTTACAAGTGCACCTACTTTCACCTATAAGTGAATGTAATTTTGCCTTGTTAACATTCACTTCCCGTAAACATTCATGTACCTGGGTGCACCTACTTATAACTATAAGTGTAACTACTTATAACTATAGGTGCACCTACTTTCACCTATAAGTGCATTTAATTTTGTCTTGTTAACATTCATTGATCTGAGTTCAGCGGATAGTAATACCCCTGAAAATCACCCGCAAACATTCATGCACCTAGGTGCAACTACTTATAACTATGTGCAATTACTTAGAACTATCGGTGCAACTACTTATAACTATAAGTGCACTTTGTATTGATATTCAGTGTAAATTTTTACTTGCACCTATAATACATTTTACATGCACTTGTAATATATTTTACTTGCACTTTGATGTTCAATTATTTACGAAAATACCGTCGCGTTTTTTTTTTTTTTTTTTTTTTTTTTTTTTTTTTTTTTTTTAAATCAGTGTTTCTCATCCATTAAATCTGGACACGTGGATGGACATAATCCATTCCTATTTCGCGCCTGGGCGAAACATTCACATGTGAGTGCGATTCTGTATATATATATATATATATATGATCAAATGAGTTCATCCTGTTATATGAGTTCGTGTGGACAAATCTTTACCATTAAATGCTTGAGATCAATGGCTTAGATTTCGCCAACTGTGCAACGCGAATTGGACAAGTGATTGCACAGTTGCGAAATTGTACAATTGGCTTGATCAAAGCTAAGTCATTGATTTCAAGTATTCAATGACCCAGATCTGTCTACACAGACTCATATAACAGGGTGGACTCACGGGGAACACGGCATATATATATATATATATATATATATATATATATATATATATATATATATATATATATATATATATATATATATATATATATATATATATATATATAATGTAAACCAAATATATGTAATGATAGAACATGGAAATGTACTTCAAAGGACATGCATGTGGTTTTGAATAGAAAGAAAAGGAAAGGGCGGTACCGAACCGGAGAGAGAGCAGTTATTAGTTGAAAACACCAAAAAACTCCATACTATACGTAGAAGAAGCAATAAGCCATATTAAGTTGCATGTCCTGTTCTTGCATAGCTGGAATATTCCATTTGCGACGCGGATCGCGCTGCCTGACGCTAATAAAGCCTACTTATTGTTTATTTTATTTTGTAATTTTTTGGATATAATAAACAAATGTAGCTCTAATGATACTATCTCTATTATTAGTGTCATAATGACATGTGTCAGCAATGCGTATTAAATTAATAGATATGATATGATGAAGCTACTTACCATGTTATAATCAATGTTATATTTTGTTGTTTGTCTAGTCAATATTTTTTCTTTTAATTTGAATAGTGCGTTGATTATAATGCATGTGTTACGGTGCTATATATATATATATATATATATATATATATATATATATATATATATATATATATATATATAACCTAATTTGTGTATGTTTTTTGTTGTGCATTTCATAACACGAATTGTGTATATTTGTATAACAATTGGTGCGGCCGTACTGACCATACAACGCCTTCCCGTATGGTCAGTTCGGCCGCACCAATTGTTATACAAATATACACAATCCATGTTATGAAATGCACAACAAAAAACATACACAAATTAGGTACGCATCACCAAAAACGCGTCATTAGATATGAATAAATACACCATACAGTGTTCGGGAATACACTATTGGTGTGTTTCATTGTGGTGTATTTTATTACGTACACTATTGGTGCATGTTGTCAACACTGTTGGTGTTTCTGGAACCCGACCGCTATAAGGGTGCTTTTGCCGGTAGTGCAAAAATCTGGCGTTGGATACGAAAAAGGTGATGCATGTGTTTTGGTTACGAAGAAGGGAAAACCGTGTTTGTGGAGTCCTATTTTAGGAAAAACGCTATAGCCCATAGCAATTTTAAAAAGTTAATATTCCCAACTCCATACGGTTACTTTACGTATTCTACGCTTCCCAAAATTTGTAAAAACCCTAGTTTGACTCCAATATATTTATCTTCTTCCTATTTCTTCTCCATTTTTATCTCCTTTCTCTTTCTTCTCCATTTTTTTACCTTCTACAAATTTCTTCTATGGTCCCAGCACAATTCCTTTAAAATAGCAAAAAAATAAGATTTGTGGTCCCAAAAAACTTGTGGTCCCAAAAATCAGTTACCAACTGTGCTTGAGTTCCTCGCATAGGTGGATCGAAAGTCTGTTCGGGCAGTGGGGACGGCAGAGGCGGCGGTTTCCGGCAAGGGACGGCGGTAGGAGACGGCTGTGGGAGTGGATTCCGGCGGTTTTGTTTTTGCTTGAATAACATCTTAAGGTTAGTTCCTCCATTAATGGTGAAAGCTTGATTTTTTTATTTATTTATAAATCTCTGTTTTTTTTCTGAAATTTGTTGTTTATTTGAACAATGGGATCCACATAGTTCCTCCACAAAATGGGATCAAATATCTTAATATATAATATGTGGTTGTTTATAGTCTAACTGTTAATTCACATAGTTGTTGTTTTAGTTAGTTCATTTGTTAATTCACTCGGTCTAAAAACGAGAAAGCTCCTATATTTTGAAAGAATTAATGTGCTCAGATCATTGCATGTGAAAATGGAGTGAACAACATACTAGCTACTGTATGCTACATATACAGTATTTTCAAAAGGCAATGAATGTTTGCAATAAGCTGATGTCTGGAGTGAAATAATAGGAAGATATTCATCCTGCAAGTTACGAAATAATGTCAGTAAAATAAAATAAAAAAATAATAAAAAAAAGAAAGCAGTCAGTGTGCAGCGAAACTTCATTTTTTCTTTTAAAATTTGATTTGTTTGTTTTTTATTGTTTTATTACTTATATTTTAAAATTTTCACAAATTTCAATTATATAATATACGGAGTATATTTTTTATTAAATTTTGAATAATTTAATTACAATTAAAATAAAAATGATTAAAATAAATAAAGTAACAACAAAAATTAATTTATATATGTATAATTAATATTTTAATTAAATGTAGGTGTGTTTGTTTTAATTAATTTTCATACTTATAAATTTATAATTCAAATGAAAAGTGGGACCACAAATAACTCATAAAAAATTGAAAACTGATATAGAGAAGAGTTTTTTTGTGATTGAGTGAGATAATAGAGAATGAGTTGAATGTTGGGGCCCACAAATAACTCATAAATAACCCCAACTGATGAGGTTGCTCTAACAACTTTGTTAATAATGCTTATGATTTTAAACTGATTGAAAACTGAAATCTGTGGTTTGCCTTATGATTTAAAACTTTACATTGATTTCAATTAGAATGATTATGGAATCGGTGCGAGCTCAAAAAAAAAAAAAAAAAAAGAAAGAAAAGGCCTAGACTAGGCCGTGTTTTTTTTTTTTTTTTTTTTTTTTTTTTGAAAATGAAAAACGGCCTAGACTAGGCCTTTTCTTTTACTGATTTTGCTATTATGGATGCGGAGGTAAAGTTGGACATTCAATTAGTTTTTCTGCCTTTTTTTTTTTTTTTTTTTTTTTTTTAGCTAATTGTCTCCGTTAGTTAATCGTGTAGTTGAAAATTCATACTAGTTAAATTTTAATTTCACCGAGCTCAACATTTATTATTTGCACTTTTAATTTTTACCTATATATTTTGATCATAATGTATGTTTATTATTTAAGTGTATTTTATTCTATATCATGATTGTTATTAAGATTGTCGCATGATTGTTTCATCATTGATTGTTATTTAGGATAGTTATGGCACAACGAGTGAATCCTGGACCTATTAATGGAAGTGTGCTAACATTTCAAAGCCAACATCATAGTGGAGCAATTTGGACCGATCCCAACTACGAATATGAAGTGAAAGTTGCACGGTACGATACCGTAACACTGTGCGATGCCTCACTTGATCCTCGCGTGCAAGAACATCTACGTACTGCCGGATTTTACGGTATTTCGCGGTTGACGTCCATTAAATTGGACCATGGGCTAATTATTGCGTAACACTGTGCATGCCTTCCTTATGCCATTCGGTGAGGTTGGAATAACACTTCAGGATGCGGAAGTGTTATTTGGGCTGAAGTTGGACGGGTTGCCAGTGTCGGGGGACGATACTGTATATGAAGCAGCTGAAGTTGTGAGAAATTGCTTCGAACTGCTTGGGTTTTATTTGACACCGCAATTCATGACCAGGACAAAGATTAATGGGACTGTGGTTCCGAAGGCTGGCCAGTTAAACGAGGATAGCACACAGGAATCGGTGCTTTTGGAAACACGCCATTTTATTTTTCATTTATTAAATGGTTTTTTGTTTCCGGACACAAGCAAAGTGTATTATAAAACATACTTGCTAGAGTATATTAGAGATTTTAACTTATGTAGACAATACAGCTGGGGATCGGCTGTTTTGGGATATTTGTACCGTTCCTTGTGCAGAGGTGCTAAGAAGAGCACTAAAACGGTTTGTGGTTGTTTTCTTCTTCTACAAATTTGGGCATGGGAGAGGTTTCCAATGGTACGGCCAGAAGGTGTTCTGCAAGTCACAGAGATCTCAGATTACCCTCTTGCATATCGGTAAGTATCCATTTAAGTATTACATATACTAATCATTATAGAATTATATTATATTTTGTTTGCAATGTTATTGTTGTAGGTGGGTGTGCACACACACATGGGGTATAGTGGCAAATCACACCACTATCGCGTACCGTGATCAATTCGATCGCTTATCGGAACAAAGGGTAATTTGAAAAAAAGCCTTTTTTTTTTTTTTTTTTTTTTTGTACTATCACTCATACTGTATAATCATAAATATCAAAATCCCACAAATGTGGATAATAGGCTTCTGTTCCTCAATACGTGAATGCGAGGACGTTGATTTTTCCCACATCAGAATTAAAAAACAAGAATTTTGCAGCTTCAGCCGTTGTAAGCAAATTTATTAATTGTTTGTACGCACAAGTGTAGTAACCATTATGAAACCTTATTGTTTTGTTGCCATGTAAAACATATACGTAGTCATTGTCACTGTACGTTGAGTATATGAAGTCCGTTAGCAGTCCGTTCTCACACGTCAACTCAAAGTTTGTAATCATTAGTGTCCTGCATCCTATTAGCTCATACGTCGAAAGAGTTGGTTGGATGCTCGAACTTGCTGGTACAGATATTATACCGCCTTCGGTATTCTCATTCACATCACGTTCGTGGCCCTCACCTAGAGCATTGGGCAATTCAACTTGAGCCCTATTTCTTACAACAAAAAATTCGAATTGGAAAGCACCGATATGACGCATCACTATCTGGTCGTCGTGATGAATTCCATGTGCGTGTAAAAACTCTGCACATCCTTCATAACAACGCATGTTTTGAACAGGTAACTCCCACGGGTGTGAATGTCCGTGAAATAATAGTGCAGTAGGCTTTACGTGCTGAATTAAGTGGCCTAACATGCAGTATGGAAATAGAAATGAGAATGACGTGACAATGTCGACAACAAACCAACTAACCGTGCGCACGGACGGATGGGTATGACCTACCGGTCCAGAGGACATGTAACACGGTGCATTATAAAAAAATATATTAAATAAAAAGTTGTAAACTGTAAAAAGAATACGGTAATTGCACAAAGTATTGTAAAAGTCATACAACGGTGTATGCGGAAATTATAAGGAATTGAACCAGAAATCACAGTTTGGACGAATTCGTCTGCACGTCGTCTGGTGCGGATTGTGGTGGGGAATGTTAAGGAAAATCCTAAAACATTCGACAACATCACCCACGATGGTGAGACGACAAGCATGTAATTGCTTCTTCTACTCTCTCTAATTATTTTGAACATAGCATACTTCCGATTGTGTACAGTATGCACAAAGTACTCAATAGTCTCCAACTCATTATTCATCTCGATCTCGTTTGAACTAAAGTATCTCCACATATCCATTTTCTGACAAATTTGAAGTATTAACCACTATTATTAGAGCTATCACTACGCTAGTACTTGTATTATATAGAGCAATTCACTAGAGTGGTTTTATAACCTACAGTAATGTGAAATCAAATAATTTCACATCTAAAGGTTTTGTTTTGAATTTAATGTAATGTTTGGTGCCGTTCAACACATCTCATTTCCGTAAAATGTTGATTGCATGTGTAAAGTTGGACTAGGGGAGTGCAATTTTAATTGTTGGGGAAAGCAAACACCTTTTTTCCTCTTTTTCATAAAGTATCATAAAGTATGCTGCATTACTTCTCAAATTGTCAGCGCTGTCAGGACTGGGTGAATGTCTAAAACTTTGACTTAAAGTTGGACTAAACTAACCACAATTTGTGCATACAATTTTCGAAAAAATACAATTTTCGAAAATATTTTAAAGTTGGACTGTGGGAGTGCAACTTTACTTAATATCAAACAACAAGTTCCAAAACTAAAATGTGCAGATTATATTGTAAAGTGTAACTCGAAGTAATACTTGACAAACCTAAATTTTTGCATCCAATTTTCGAAACAATACAACAAACCTAAATTTTTGCATCCCATTTTCGAAACAATACAATTTTCGAAAATATTGTAAAGTTGGACTGGGGCAGTGCAACTTTAGTTCATATCAATACACTAGTTCCAAAACAAAAGTGCAGAATCTATTACAAAGTGTCAGTCAAAGTATTACTAGACAAACCAAAAATTTTAGCATCCAATTTTCGAACAAAAGTGCAGAATCTATTGCAAAGTGTCAGTCAAAGTATTACTTGACAAACCAAAAATTTTAGCATCCAATTTTCGAAAATATTTTAAAGTTGAACTGGGGGAGTGCAACTTTACTTCACATTATTATAAAGTTGGACTGGGGGAGTGCAACTGTATTTCAAAATAAAAATAATTACATTGTCTCCGAATATCTTTACTTGAATGTGTATTGTTATAAAAATAAAAATTACTATGATTGCTTATTATCATTAATTAAATATTAATATTCTATTTGAAACAAAATATTTCTCAAAAAAAATAAAAAAAATTCCGCAAATGTATGCTGAACTAATGGATGGAAACTTTAAACAGTTGGACTCCCTTAGTCCAACTGTAAAATACAAGAAAAAACATAACAGTAGCACTAGGGGAGTGCAACTTTAATAAAAATTAAAAATAATTAACAGTTGGACTAGCTTAGTCCATTTGTTTCTTCCCCTTTATTTACACCTACGCATGTGTTCAATTCTTTTTTCAGACTCACCACTGTTCATTCTTCAAGTAAGTTCAATTCTTTTTTCAGACTCACCACTGTTCATTCTTCAAGCAAAAACCACATCCAAATTTCCTTTTTACCTAACACACCACAAACACTTTTTCAATACCCACCACCACAACTGGATTCAATATTTTATTATGGCATCTTATTTCGGGAGTTATAATACTCATGCAACACCATCTTCTTCAACGATCGTGGAAACTTCTTCGGAGACAGATGAGAGTTATGTACCCGAGTCAATACCATCAAGCAGTGAGTATACTACGGACGATGACATAGATGAACCAGTTGCAGTTGACTTCCAAACTATGGGACAAACTCCTCTACAATATGATGGTCGAGGTACAACTGTCCCTGATTCTGCTATTCCTTTCTACCATTCTCCAATACCACAAATGACAACGAGATTCAGCCACGGGTTTACAGAGAGGGATGACCAAGAAATGATGTCATATGACCCCTCAACAAATGTCATCTGCATCAAAATGGTATTCCCAGATTTTCCAACACTGATAAAAGCTGTGTCAACATACAGTATTCACCAAAGGCGGAACTTCATAACGAATCACAAGAAAAAAAACAATTGGAAAATCTTGTGTCAAAATTTCAATGCAATTCCTGCTTGTGGCTGGACATTATCAGCAAGGAAATTGCATGGGGAATCTTCACAATGGATGATGACAAAGTTCTTTGATACACATGACTGCACACAACAATACAACCAAGGAGGAGCAGACAGAATGTGTACAAGCGCGGTAATAAGCAATTTGATTTTCCAAAAAATCGCTGCTGACCCGCAGTACAAAATCAAACACATCCAAGTAGATGTGAGACAACACTATGGTGTGGACATTTCGTACAGGAAGGCTTGGTACGCCCGAATAAAAGGCATTGAAATGCAGTACGGGAATTTCCAACAGTCCTACAATGATCTTCCACAATTCTTGTGTAACTTGCAAGTGTCCAACCCAGGAACGATTGTCGAGATGGAGTGTATTACTTCCGAACTACGTGGTCCTGAGTACATGCATTTCAAGTATGCATTCTGGGCTTTCAAGCCGGCAATTGATGGATTCTGGTCCTGCGTCCCAGTTATTTGTATTGATGGTACACATTTGTACAACCGATACAAAGGGCATCTCCTTCTAGCATGTAGATACACTGCAAACAAAGAAATATTTCCACTGGCTTATTCAATAGTTGACTCGGAAAATAATGCTAGCTGGACTTGGTTTCTAAGACTACTCGCTGAACATGTCTTCCCCGATTATGATTCAATGTGCATCGTTTCGGATAGACATGCTGGAATTGAAGCGGCGTTTAAGGAAGTCACACAATTGCATGGCCGAGTGAAACGTAGGTATTGCCTTAGACACCTTCGGAGCAATGTCCTAACAAAGGTCAGCAGAAATCGGTGGTTACGTAGATTGATTTGGGAAGCTGGTACTGCTGTTACAACAAATCAATTCAATCAACACATGCAGACCATCCAGCAAAACTGGCCAAATGCATACAACTATCTGTCCGCACTCGATGAAGAGGCGTGGACATTATGTCACGATGGGGGTCATCGGTACGACATTATGACAACCAATCTATCTGAGTCTTTTAATAACTCCATTAAGAGTTGCCGGATGTTACCTGTCACGGCAATCGCACGAATAACTTTTCACAAGTTACGAACAATGTTTGCCGATAGGCGTACTGCAGGGGAGATGATGCATCAACAGAAAATGCTTTTCACACCAAAGGTTCATGAAGATTTGGTTTCTAGAGAAAATGAGTCAAAAAATGCAAGCATTGAAAGATATAATGACACTCTTGGCATTTACGGCGTTGCTATAATTTCTGGATACATGGCTCACGGTCTGCACCATCATTTTCACGTCAACTTGGCTGAACGAACATGTAACTGCAGCAAGTGGAACGTGGACGGAATACCGTGTGCACATGTGATAGCAGCTTGTAATTTCCGAAGGGAGGCATTTTACCAATTCGTGTCACAAGTTTACTCCGTCCAAAACTACAGGAATGCTTACGCAGGTAATTTCTATCCGTTGGTCGAAAATACTCAGTGGACAAGTCATATCACTTACCTTCCGCCTATTAACGCTAAGCGACGAACACAAAGAGGCCAACGACGAACAACAAGATTTCCCAATGAAATGGACTATAGTGGCAATCGTAGAACAAAATGTAAGTATTGTCGAAGGACAACACACTCTTCTTTGCAATGTCCAAATTTAAATCATTAATAAAATTGAATGTTTTACTTCAACAGTCTACTAAATTATTATTATTTTTTTTACTTACAAATACATCAAAATAACACTTTTAATTAAATAATATCTTAAAATATTTTAAATCTACATATATATCAATTTTTTTTCCTCTAACTACCAATCAGATGAATTCTTGCTACAACCACACAAAATGACAAACTAAGTGTTAAAAAAAAGTCCTACTAGGACTTTGCTAAAAACAAAGTTGTTAAAGTCTCGCACGGAAAAATGTGAATAACATTGCTAAAAACAAAGTCCTAAAAGTTTGACATGGATAAATTGAAATAATATAATATATTAAATTGAAATACAACATTCTAATACGAAACCAACATACATATTTAAAATGAAAAAAAAATACAAATACAGAAGATTAAATTGCTAAGGCGCATAGCAACTTTCTATGGGAGAGAAATGCACTCCCCAAACACGGTTTTTCTTGTTTGGTAACCACTTTCCATGCAGAGACATTTTGGAATCCCCCATATTTTTTTTGCTCATTCGGGGTTATGATTCCCGCTATAAATGGCCACTGTAATTACCATAATACCCCCACGCGCGAAATTCCTCAGAATTAGCCACTGCCATTAGATTAAACTGATTCAACGACACAGATACGACCACACCACCACACCTAATGACATGACCACATATGGAACTGGGAAGGAATCAGGTGCAAGAATAGCTTCCCGTGCGGTTGGACGCACATTAAGCATTAAACTGACGCACTTTAAGTACACACACGCACATTAGGCACACAAACAAAACACCTTAAGAACACAAATCACGCACTTTAAGTACACATACGCACATTAAACACACAAACAAAACACCTTAAGAACACAAATCACGCACCTTAAGAACACTAACCACACATTTTAATTAAGCACATAACAAAGCATCTTAAGAACACCTAAGGTTTTAAAAATGGTTCACTTTAAGTTTCACATAACTGACGCACCTTAAGCATACAAATCACGCACCTTAAGATGAAAATAACACACATTAAGAAGTAAAATCACGCACCTAAGTTTTAGCAACTACTCACATTAAGCATAAAACTCACGCACCTTAAGCACAAAATCATGCACTTTAAGCATAAAACTCACGCACCTTAAGTTTCAACAACTACTACTATTAAGTACACAGCCCCACGCATTTTAAGCACAAATCTCACGCACCTTAAGCACAAACTCACGCACCTTACTCACAAAAATCATGCACCTTACATTTGACCTAAATGTAAAAAATTATCAAAATGTCACTGTTTTTTTTTTTTTTTTTTTTTTTTTTTTTTTTTTTTTTGGTAATCTAAACGTTGATTTAAGCAAAATCAATGGTTCTCCTTTCACCGCACAACCACACCCAACACTCAACCGCACAAGAACCCATATATATATATATATATATATATATATATATATATATATATATGAATAAAAGAAAAAGAGAAATAAGATTATAATTGTCTTTTATTTTTTTTGATGACTACAATCAATAGTAATTGTTCCACATAAAATAATCAATTATGGTCCTGGTAAAATAGTTAGCCTATCAATCAATTTTAACTTATATGACCACTTTTAGTTGGTTGGCTTTGTTAAATAATCAATATGAATATTTGATTAATTAGCTTTTTGTAACAACTTATTGCTCCAAAATGTTAAAATTCATAAAGTTACTCAAAATAGCTTTTTGAGAAAGTCATTTTGTATGTAATCAGCTAACAGCTAATTTACGAAACACTTTTCTACAATCAGCTAATATTATCAACTAGTCAAACCCACTAACACAATCAGCTAACAGTTATTTACCAAACACCCCCTATGTTTTATTTGCAAACTTTTGACCTCAATCGTCATTTGACCGTTGAGGTCAATTTTTTTTTTTTTTTTTTTTAAATTAAGTTTTAAAGTTTGAGTTTAATTTGTTTTTAAATTTTTAATTGTATTAACCGTTGGTATATTTTGTATTTAAAATTAAAAATTTTGTATTTGCTTTCAAGTGTTAATTTGTTTTGTAGGCAGGAACGGAACTAGAAATTTAGTTTAGTGTGGTGAAAAATAAAAATATTTATGGTAAAATATGAAATTGTTGAAATAAATTGTATATAATATCTATTAGGAAAAATGGTCAAATAGGTCCTCTAACTTTACATGAAAGTGCAATTAATTCCCTTAACTTTTAAAAAGTGCAAATTAAACACTCCAGCAATATAAATTAGATCAAATACACCCAATCCACTGGTAACCAATAGGTTACTGGTATATAACTCACCGTTGACCGCCACTATTTGCCTTGACTACCGTGAAATATCATTGAACAGTAACTGGTGACCGATCATTGGTCGCCGATCGCCCTCTTTGAAGAACACGACCACTGGGTTGCCTTCCCCAAGAACAAAGACAACCCCTAGGTCACCTCCTTCTCTGTCGGGAAAGGCGACTCAATGGTCACCTTCCCTAGGCGGAGGCGACCCCTAGGTCACCTACCCCAGGCGAAGGTGACCACTGGTTACCCTCTACGGCAATAGGGCGACCAGGCCAGTGGTTTCTATCTCCAAGAGAAGGCGATCACTAGGTCGCCTTCTCCTTCTGGCATCATCTGAGCATAAGGCTATTTGGCATCATCCGAGTATAAGGTTATGCTAGAACTAGCTACGCTATGGCATCATCCGAGCAGAAGGCGACCACATGTGGGTCGCCTTCTCTGTCGGATGATGCCAGTGGTAGATGACGGTTGCCGTAGTTTTAAGAAGGTGAATAACCTGCAAGCGAACTGCTATTGCAGGTCATTATTCAATTTTATGGTTTCAATGCATTAAAATAGCTAGTTGGAGTGTTTAATTGCACTTTTTAAAAGTTTGAGGGGCTAATTGCACTTTTGTATAAAGTTGGAGAGCTTATTTAACCGTTTTCCCTATCTATTAATATGGTATTTCCAAATACTTTTTATTTTAATTAGATCAAATCTAAGCATTTCTAGAATAATTTAAATATAATGACATGCATTTGAAACTTATAAATTACATTGACTAGATAGTTCATAAAAATAAATTTTATTTTAAAATATTTTTTATAATTGAATTACAAAACATATTTCATATCAATTAATTAATCACTTTAAATAGTTTTTTTTTTTTCTATCCCATATAACACATTATAAATTTTATAATCAATATACAACTATTTAAGATGGATTAAGGAAAGGTAAACTGTATTTAGGGGTTGCAACAAATTCCGTATGTAGTTAATAAGGTTCATTCCCTAGACCTTTCATGGAAAACAACCACTGCCTACCAAGTTATCTCATCTTCTAATAATTTTTTTATGTATAATAATATATGATTTATTTTTACTAAAACATACATGCACACATAATGGAGTTGGGGGTCTATAAATTGGGGGGGGGGGAGGGGGGGGGGGGGGGCAACTGCCCACATTGCCCCCTATGGATCTGCCCTTAGGTAATGTATTTATATCACTTTCAAATAATTAGAGCTCTTAAAACATGTTTAATCTGTTGGCATGCATTGCCTTGTCACCTAATGACAAATTTTATTGTGGACCATGTTTCACATAGCAGCGTGGATCAGGAAGCAATATGACGTAGTTTGAATAATTTTAGGAAAAAATATTGTGATCGTTAGCAATGATAGGCAACGTACCTGTTGAGTTTGTCTCATATATGGATTAGGAATTGAATATGAGTTTGTCTCATACTAGGAGTAGGAGTACGTGAAACGGATAGACCCTTTGTACAGGGATTAAATGCCTATAAATATTGAGTTTGTCTCATATATGGATTAGAAATATGAGTTTGTCTCATACTAGGAGTAGGAGTACGTGAAACGGATAGACCCTTTGTACAGGGATTAGATGACTATAAATATATTGGTTGTATCCCTAAGGGGTTGTGTCATCACTATCACCACACTATGAACAAGAGTATTGTTTCACTCCCGTGGATGTAGGCACATTGCCGAACCACGTAAATCCTCTTTACCTTTTCTGTCATTGTTATTGTTTCTTATTCTCGTTAATCTCTACAAATTGGTATCAGAGCACTGTTTAGATGGCTAGTTCAAGTACAAAATTCGAGGTATCAAAGTTTTATGATATAGGGAATTTTGGGTTATGGCGGTCTAGGGTAAAGGTTTTGTCGGCATATCAAGGCCTTCTGAAAACCTTGAGGGCCGAAAAGCCAGCTAATCTGGAAGAGGCTGATTGGGAGGAGTTGAAGAAGCAGGAAGCTATGAACGTGGTACAGGCTGATGACTATTATTATAGTGAATGTGATGTTCTAGCGAATACTAGTAACAAGTTCGAACATTGTTTGGACTTGTTGGGGGGTTTCTAGATGCTAGATGAGAAGGTGGTGAGGGGCGCTGTACTGTTGGGCAGCGCGGATACCAGGAGGGGTCGTGGACTTGGTATCGGTATGGATCGGGCTTGTCATGAGTCACGGCTGGTATGGGCCAGTATGACACTGGTACGGGTCGGGCTTGGCATGAGTCACGGCTGGTATGGGTTGGGCTTTTCATGAAACATGGACCTGGTATGGGTCGGGCTTGGCATAAGTCACGACTGGTATGGGCGGACGCTTCGGGATGAAACGGTTCGTGAACATGCATTGGGAACGTTTGATGTTGCATGGTGCGTGTTGCTGACTAGTGGCAATTACTGGTTAGTGGAGCATTGGGCAAGGCACACGGGTTTAGTGTGACTTTGCAGGGGCGCTGTTGTGTTAGGGGTAGCGTGGATACCAGGAGGGGACATGGACCTGGTATGGGCCAGATGCAAGAGGTCAGCTGAACGAGACAGTTAGCATGAGTCGTGGCGGTATAACAGGTCGACGGTTGAAGGGCGAATGGCTTGGAACAAAGCAGTTCGTGTACATGCACTGGGTAACGTTTGATGCTGCGTATGCATGTGGTTGGCTAGTTGGGATGAGCATGGTTGTTCCTACCCATGTGTATATGTGAGATAAGTCTTTTTCTCCTAAGGGGCATATTTGCGAAGGTGGAGATGGTTAGATAAGTCTTTTCTCATAAGGGACATATTTGCTAAGGTGGAGATTTGTTGAGTTATCTTTTCTCCTAAGGGACATATTTGCCAAGGCGGAGACAGTCTTTCTCCTAAATTAAGGGCATATATGTGAAGGTGGAGATGGTGAGATAAGTTTTTTCTCCTAAAGAGCATATTCGTCAAGGTAGGGATTTGTTGAGTTATCTTTTCTCCTAAAGAGCATATTCGCCAAGGTGGAGATTGTTGAGTTTGTCTCATATATGGATTAGGAATATGCGTTTGTCTCATACTAGGAGTAGGAGTGAAACGGATAGACCTTTTGTACAGGGATTAGATGCCTATAAATATATTGGTTGTATCTCTAAGAGGTTGTGTCACCACTATCACCATCACTATGAATAAGAGTATTGTTTCACTCCCGTGGATGTAGGCACATTGCCAAATCACGTAAATCTTGCCTACTTTACCTTCCTGCCATTATTATTGTTTCTTGTTCTTGTTTAATCTCAACAGTAACAAATTCCGATAAAGTCTATGTAGTAGCCTCTCATCTTCGTTGCGATCTTCTCATCCACTTTTCTTATCTTTGTTTTTCTTCAGCCTCTCCCATCTTCGTTTTGTTGAGTGCATTCCCAGAGTTTTATCGACCATGGATCAATCGACAGATAGAAGTAACCATAGTTCAATAACTGTGTGGATCATTCAGTTTCATTTAATACACACTATAGTTTTATTACAATACCGCTAAAGTATCATTCTAATTCAATAATTACAATTTCATTTGACAATATACAATCAATATGTGAGACATGTTATTCAATTTTATTTTATACATATTTTAGTTTCATTACAGTACAATTAAAGTATCATTCTAGTTCAACTACAATTTCATTTGACAATATACACTCAATATGTGAGACATGCTATTCGTTTTCATTTTATACACATGCACTGTATATATATTAGTTTTATTATAACACCACTAAAGTATCATTCTAATTCAACTACATATTCATTTGACTAGATACACTCAATTCAAAATTAAGAATTTGGATAGTTGCAAATTGTTCTCGAAGATGGGCATTATAGGCTCACATTCTTTATGTACATTGAATATTTATTGTGTTGCAACAATTCCTGACAAGTATATATATTGTTAAAAGGTAGACTAAATTAGTTCTTGAACATAGAATTATGAATATTATTGCATCTTAGCTTTTTCTAATATGTTTAGTATTGCTTCTTTTGTTTGGGTTATACAAATGGGTAGGAAACTTCAAATATCTGTTTTATCTAGTCAAGATAATTGTAAAACTTGACATATTTGTGAATGGTGAGCATAATAGGAGGTTGATTAATTAGTACAATATAATATAATATAGAAGAACTAAAATGAAGCAAAAAGCTAGAAAAATCATGCTAAGATTGTTGAACTAAACACAAAGGTAGGAGTTCAATAATTAGTTCAGCAAACTGTTTGAGACATTATTCGCAGTGGATATCTTATTCATCCAAGTTATGGAAGTTCAGAGATAGTACATGTTAGTTCAAATTCACAGAATAATCCAAATGTAAATTAACTCCTTTTGTAATGGATTTTTTTTTTTTATTTAATAGTAAATGAAAATTTTGTTTCATATAATGTTTATTTTGTGTTTAGTGTTTGAATTATAGTTTTTAATTTACTCTAAAAATGAATATGCAATATTATAAAACCTTTATGACTGTTGCTGTTGTATGTTGTTTTGAGGAGTAATTTGGAGATGGGCTGTTCATCCATATCCTAGCTAGAAATTTGCCACAATATTGCTGCGCTGATGACACAAATCTGAGACGTCATTAATATACCACTAGTTAATTACTAGGCGTGTATAGTAGGTTTTGACTTTTGAGATGTCACCAGCGAGCTGAGGTTCTTCGGATGGGCAAATTATATCGTGCACCGCGTTGCATAATCAATTATGCACCGCGCATCAAAACGATATCGTTTTGTTTAATGAAAAGAAACGGCATCCGTTTCTCGCCGTTCCATACCCTTCCGCAAAAAGTAACTCTATTGTTCAGTTTCATTTTGTATACACTGCAGTTTTTATTCAACACAACTACAGTTTCATTTCGATATCACTATAGTTTCATTCGATATTTATAGACTCAAATATGTGAAAATGTTAATTGATAGCATTAGTTGATTGTAAAAAAAATGTTTAATAAATTAGCTATAACTGTTTGATATAATTTTTTTTTTTGAAATAAAAGAACTAATTCATTAATCATACGATTAAAAGTTTACAATAAGATCGATGGAATAATAAAACATTCTTACAACCAGACATTGAAACAAATTTCGAATGCTACACCAAACTTGAATCTTTGACTATTCGTTTGGAGAACAAGCTTCTTTGATATTGTTAATGATCTTGCTATCCAAGTCTGACTCTAGCGGCTCTTCTGTCCATAGACAAATATCTCCATTAATCTGAATTGCATATCAAGGTTCAGATCTTCTTTGGTGCTCGGGATGAAGCAAACATACTCCATTATCAGATAAATTGTTTCACCTTATGAAAAAAAGAACTCGCCAAATAAACGCGAGGAAAACTCGCTAAAGCTAAGACACTAAAGGAAATAACTCACAAACGAAACGAGAGGGAATAACTTTAACAAAACAACATATGAGAATCAAATTTAAAACAGCTAAAACACTAACTAATATGTATATATATAAAATTTATTGAACCACTGAAAAAAGGTAAAGAAGCTTGGATCTGGAGTTGGAGATGGCGAAGGATAGTGGTGAATGAGGAATAAACGTCAGTGAGGGGTTGGAGGAGATGATGGTGGTGGAAGAGAGGCGGGAAGAGGTGCCGGCAGCGGAGGAGAGGTCGAAGGACAGACAATTGAGAGATGGTCGGAGTAAGGGAAGAAACGAGAGGAGGTCGGCGCCGCCTCCGCAAAACGAGCGGAGGTGACTGCCGATCAATGGAGGATGAGTGAAAACCCTTGCAGAGAGAATATTAGGTTGGGGGCGGTCTGTTTGATATAATTTCTTTTCTCACAAAACTAATTGAAAAAGTTGCTTGTTGCTTTGAGTAACTTTTTGAATTTTAGCATTTTGGTGTTACAAAAAGATGATTAATCAAACACTTATATTAAATTTCTTTTTAACCAAGTCAAACAGCTAATAGTAGTCAAATAAGGCAAAATTAGCTGATAAGCTAACTATTTTACCAAACACGGTCATTATCTTTTTGTGTCAAACTTAACAACTTATGGATGGAATTTTAATGGAAGACTAAATTTAATAGGTTTTTCATAGTTGAAGACTTAATTAAGTAAGAACGATAGTCGATGATCAAATTTATAAGAGTTTATACCCAAAATGGTCCTCGACTATAGTGATTTTTTTCAATTTCGTCCTAAACGACTTTGGTGACCTAATGTAGTCCCAGACTTTTGTGCTTTTGCTCAATTTAGTCCTTCGTTTGTTATTCCGTCAAATTGTTGTTAAATAAAGGGACAATTTAGTAATGAGTAAATACCACCTATGGTCTCTCGAGTTTGGTGGCATCGCCATCAATGGTCCCTAACTTCCGTAATTACCATTCGTCATCCTCCGAGTTGTCAAAAGTTACATTCTAGCGTCCTTCCGTTACTTCCTCCCGTCTCAGCCGTCAAAATGGAGGGTAATATTGTCATTTGACTTATACAAAAAGAGTTAATACCAGCCAAGGTCCCTCGAGTTTGGTGGTTTGGCCATCTTTAGTCCCAAGTTTCCATATTCCATTATTTTCCTTCTTTCATATTCTCTTCTTCAAATGTATTATTATTACTATTATTATTTATAGTTATTATTAAATTCTTATTATTATTACTATTATTTAAAGTTATTATTGTTATTATTAAATTATTATTATTATTGTTATTATTATATTATTAGCATTAAATTATTATTATTATTATTATTATTATTATTATTATTATTATTATTATTATTATTATTATTATTGTTGTTGTTGTTGTTGTTGTTGTTGTTGTTGTTGTTGTTGTTGTTATTATTATTATTATAATATGCATATTCATATTACTATTATTACTATTATTATTATTATTATTATTATTATTATTATTATTATTATTATTATTATTATTATTATTATTATTATTATTATTATTATTATTATTATTATTATTATTATTATTATTGTTATTGTTATTATTAAATTATTATTCTTCCAAAAGGCTGAAACCCCAACCCTATATTATTAAATTATTATTATTATTATTATTATTGGTGGTTTGGCCATCTTTAGTCCCAAACTTGGCCAAAGCATATTAAAGAAAGTTGGTGGTTTCTCAACCTCCAACTCGAACTTCCTCTTCTCCTATACAATATTAAAGAAAATTTACAAATGTATAGGGGTCGTTTACTTCATTTATTTGTTTTTCCATTTCCAGTTTTTCATTTCTCCATTTCTCCAGTTTTCTTTCTCCATTTCTCCAGTTTTCCTTCTTCATTTTTTAAGTTTTCCATTTTTTCATTCCTCCAAATTTTTATTTCTCTTATTTTCTGATTTTATTAAATACACTCATCCTATATAGCATTTGCACATTTCTACAACAACAACAACAACAACAACAACAATAATAATAATTTAATAATAATAATAATAACAATAAATAATAGTAATAATAATAAGAATTTAATAATAATAACAATAACAATAACAATAACAATAACAATAATAATATGAATAATAATAATAATAATAATAATAATAATAATAATAGCATTTGTACATTTCTACAACAACAAAACAATAACAACAACAAAAATAATAACAACAACAACAATAATAATAGAAATAATAATTTAAAAAAATAATAACAACAATAAATAATAATAATAATAATAATAATAATAATAATAATTTAATAATAACAATAACAATAATAATAATAATATGAATATGAATACTATAATAATAATAATAATAACAATAATAATAATAATAATAATTTAATGCTAATAATATAATAATAACAATAACAATAATAATAATAATTTAATAATAACAATAATAACTTTAAATAATAGTAATAATAATAAGAATTTAATAATAACTATAAATAATAGTAATAATAATACATTTGAAGAAGAGAATATGAAAGAAGGAAAATAATGGAATATGGAAACTTGGGACTAAAGATGGCCAAACCACCAAACTCGAGGGACCTTGGCTGGTATTAACTCTTTTCGTATAAGTCAAATGACAATATTACCCTCCATTTTGACGGCTGAGACGGGAGGAAGTAACGGAAGGACGCTAGAAGGTAACTTTTGACAACTCGGAGGATGACGGATGGTAATTACGGAAGTTAGGGACCGTTGATGGCGATGCCACCAAACTCGAGGGACCATAGGTGGTATTTACTCATTTAGTAATTTCAATATTGACATTTCTTTACTCTCAGACTTGCAAAGTGCGAAATCTCTATTTCTTTTACTCTCATAATTACTCCCAGGCTTGCGAATCAAATTTTATATTTTATGATCTGGTGCAAATGGTTCCTTGGGTGAAAAATGTGTAGAGAATCTGACCATTAGATCAATGTAAATTAGATCATCTCAGCGTTTTATCTTTAATGAAATGGGCAGTGGAAAGGATTTAATTTCGTAATGTTAAATTAAACGCGAGATGTTAGTGTTGGTCCCAAAAGAGGTAAGGTGAAAGTCTAGAGGGGAGGGGGGGGGGGGGGGGGGGGGGGGGGGTGAATAGACTTTCAAACTTTTTCGCACAGCACAACAATTGCTAAGCTAGAGATAAACCAAAACTCTTAACTAGATTGTTAGAGTATGGTGCACAGCGGAAATAAATGAACATAAAGTGTGTGTGAGATTGTGTGAGCAGTATATCTCATGTAGAGCGAATATGTAAAGAGCGGTAAGTAAAGAAAGCAGTAAAGAACACAAGACAATTATAGTGGTTCGCGAGGTGGTGTAATCCTCATACTCCACTTGCTCTTATCTCCAAGAGCAATTCACTATATCTACCACTTCTTGGTTCCAAGATACAATGAATTTCCGTGATCTAGTGCTTTGATCACAAAGCCCGCACTAATCACGCCCAGTGACACCACACTGCTGCTTCGGGTTTCACGTCGCCGCGCTACTATCCCAGGATTTCACGACTCCGCGTTACTTTCCCCCCGTCTTCCACACTCCGGTAGAAACGTATCCCGTGATCTGGTGCTTTGATCACCAAGCCCACACCAATCACGCCCAGTGCCTCCGACACTGCTGCTTCGGATCTCACAGCTCCGTGTGACAATCCAGGATTTCACAGCTCCGTGCTACTTTCCTCCCTTCTCTTGTTTTGCTCCAAAACAAGTGTTGTCTTGCTTCCAACTTCTGAGACTCTGTAGATGATCTTCAATGATGCGCAGGTCTCTTTGATGAAGATAAACACTCTGGAATGATTTCTCTTGAATGCTTTGAGTGTTTTCTCTCTTTGAATATATCAAGTAAAGCACTTGATATTTTTGCTCTGCTTTGCGCTATTTAAGAACTCTCAGAATATTTTTCTTTGAAGCTCTCTGAGTTCTTTTTCTTTTCTCACTTCTCACTTGAAGATTTTTGGTATGCTCTGTACCAAATGAGATTTTTGCTCTATGCTCTTTCAAGCTTAATTTCTCTATTCAATCCCTTTTATGGATTCGAATTTTCTGCTCTTGCTCTATTGCTCTTCACACGTCCTTCTGTTCTTCAAGTCTTCATATCTTCATCATTTTATAGCTGGTAATGAGAATCTGTCCGTTGGAAAGAGACGCTCTCATTTTTGAAATCTTGTATCTTTTTGTCAGAGATCTTATCTTATCTTCTGCAAAAGATGTCAGAAAGAGATAAGCTAGCTGTTTGAGAGATCTTCATCTCCATGCAAATGAGCTTCCAAACTTCATCTGATATTTCTCTGGTTTTACGTTGAGTGGGAATATCTGGGTGTAGAACGGCTTCTCTGATTAGCTCTGAAGTGGTTCTTGTATCTTTGGGATTTAAAAATATTCATCAATTTAATCCCATACTAGTTAAAACTAGTATTTTTCCTTGTGAGAATATTTTCACTGTAAGTTCATCTTCATCTTCTTCATTCTCACGTCTGGGTGTTCTCAGACTTCAAACTGGCTTTGAACTTCCACCCAATTTGAATTTCTCCTTTGTAATTGACACCCAATTTCAATTGGCTTGTAATTGGCACCCAATTTGAATTTCTCCATTGTAATTAGCTCCCAATTGACTTTGACTTGCAATTGGCTTCCAAATTGCTCCTGGTGCTTTCAATTGCTTCCCAATTTGAATTGTTGACTTTGACTTCGAAATTGGCTTCCAGACTTCTCCTGGTATTGAATTTCATCTCAATTCAATTTGATATCCTATGTCTTCTTTTGACTCCTATGTCTTCTTTTGAATCGGTCCCCAACGAGCCAATTTCAATTCTACATTGGCTCCCATCTTGAATTGATTCCCATGTGAAACTTCAATTCTACATTGGCTCCCATCTTGAATTGATTCCCATGTGAAACTTGCTCCCAACCATCTTGAATTGATTCCCATGTGGCTCCCATCTTGAATTGATTCCCATGTGAAACTTCAATTCTACATTGGCTCCCATCTTGAATTGATTCCCATGTGAAACTTGCTCCCAACCATCTTGAATTGATTCCCATGTGAAACTTCAATTCTACATTGGCTCCCATCTTGAATTGATTCCCATGTGAAACTTGCTCCCAATTTCAAGCAATTGATTTCAATTTCTCTGAAACTGGCTCCCAATTTCAATTGCTTCGAACTAGCTCCCAAGTGCAATTGCTATGAAAGCCAATAGCTCCCAATTTCAATTGCTATGAAAGCCAATTCCTTTGAATTGGCTCCCATGTGCAATTGCATCTCGATTGCCACCCACTTGTAATCGGCGCCCAAAGCTTAAACTAGCGCCCAACTCCATCAGATTAATTTAATTTGGCTTCTCAAATTTTACCTTGTAAAATTGTTGATGGTGAGTTTCGGACTTAAGCCATTTCGCATAATATATCAAATATCATCCACTTCGTCCATACAGCTTTTGATTAAATCTCCAATCACATTTGATGTACTCCTTTCTTTCCAAAGATGCTTGATCTCCAAGTCAATTTCATGCATTCTTCCAATATTAATTTTCTTCACGAAAACCTGGGATATCTTCTTTGAGTAGCATTGATGTGAATTCTTGTATCATTCATCTTCTTCTTCAATTTTTCATTTTCTCCAAACAAATTCTTGATTTTAGGCTTTATATCTTCTTCTTCTATTTTCATGCATCTTCCTCTGTTTTTCTCTTTTCCAATTTAAATAATTTCTCGATCATGGTCTAAGACTCTACTAGACCTAAGAAATAAAATTGGGGGATCTACAAATACAAATTTGGCATATCAAGACCATTACACTTTATTCCTAACAATTTCTCCCCTTTTGATAATGCCAAAACCTATACTCAGTCATTGGCTTTAAGTCTTTGAAAAATAACCATTTTGCTCAATTTTATTTGACAAAGCCAAGATGAGTTTAACAAATGGTTTTCTAGACACAATCAAAAGAAACTTGTGAATTAAATTTTTAGACAAGTTCCTAAACGCATCTTGAATTATTTTTATTTTGGTCATCATCAATTTTTAATTTTGTCGTGCGTTTGACATATTTCTTGTCTTTTAATTCACGAAAGTCTAATTACATTAAACAAATAAAATTAAGGACTCAAAATAGACCATGGGAAATTATTATTGATATATTTCGAAAATATTGAGAAAAACGCAACAGAGGTTCGAAAATAGAGAAAATATCAGCTTAAGAGAATTTTCAGATTACCTTCTGGGTTTCTTCACACCAGAGTCTTTCTTCAAAATTTCCTTGACATGTTCTCTGAGCTTGAAGAAATCATCTTTGAACTTTGCATTCTAAAATTTCTTTGTAAGCTGTCCGGCCATGTAGTGTCCATAAGCTTCTTTGATATTGTTGCCCGGAAGAACTCAGTTTTCCCACCATAAGACACATTCTTCGAAGCTTCTTTCTTCTCCAAGATTCATGCCCATATTTCCGGTGAAATCTCTTAGTTCATATCACATCTCGATTCTTTTCCTTTTGCCTTCTTCTTCTTTGTTCTTTTCCGAGATCCATTGGGCTTGATCGGCTGTAGGCCATTTCTTGATCATGCTTGGTAGATTTTCCTTAGTCCATATTGTTGTCTGAGTGGCGGTACCCTTAGAGCATTCAAACCAGCCACGCTGTTCAGCAACCTTCGATGTACTCGTACCAAGACTAGGATTTGCGAACTGAGCAAAACCAATCTGAGATGGTCCTTGTGAGGATTGTCCGCGGCTTCGGCCTTTACCTTGAGTAGACATTACTGGCTGTTGTTGACTTCCAAGAATAAATTCTTATTATTGCAAAGCCAAGTGACTGAGAATTTCTTCCCCCCTTTTGGCGTTATCAACCAAAAATGCAAGGGTCTTAAAGTCTCGGTCTTGGTTCGCCTTCACAGTTTCAACACTGTTGTGCGTTTCAATGGAAACGGTTTGTACGTTGTCCAGCTTGTTTGTTGTAACTGCGAGTTCAGCTTCAAGTTTGTTGATTCGGCTTTCTTGATCTTGAATCGCCTTGATCTGTCTCAAGTGACGTTTGTTGTTAATCTTTTTAGCTGCTTCACGTTCCTTCTTCATGAGCTGAATCACTTCAAGTAAGCCTTTTGTCAATTCTCCTTTCAAAATTCTTTCTGCTTTGTCAATCTGGGTCTTCAAAATGTTTTGATGCTCCATTAATTCCTTCAGATTGACTCGTGTATCCGTGTGTTGTTGATCCATCTTTTGATTTTGTTCAACCAACTTTTCTCCAATTGTTTGACAAATAACATCACTGGATTCGGCTACTTTGGCAAATAAGGATGAAAATATGCCATCATCTTGATCATTCATCTGCACAAAGTTTTGAGGGGATCCGAATGGACTTCTATTCGGATCTGTGAGAACAACTGTATCAATAAGTTGCATCCCTTCTTCTTCAGGTGATTCGGCTTCTTGATTGAGATCACCAACTTGTTCTTCTAAGACTTCCGTTCTTGTGTAGTTGTCTGCAAATATATCTTCATTTTCTAGAATAGGGTCCACAATAGGTATGGTAGACTCGGTGGTGTACCGGCAATACACTGGATAAATCCTTTGTGATTTGCAGTCTATTCTCAATAGCAACTTCTACTATAACTTCCACTGGTATATCTCTTCTTCTTTCTTCTGACACTTGTTCTCTTATTTCTTCTCGTACTGACACTTCTCTTAATTCTTTTCTTCTCTTATCCCTTTTGTAGCCATAATATATAATTTTTTTTTTGTTTTTATTTTATTTTTATTCATATATTTTTTTGTGTGTCTTTTTGGTTACGAAACTTTTGATCTTTTTATATACGTAGGGATTTTTCATTTTGTAGGAGAGAGAGACAGAGAGAAAATAGAGATAGACAAAACCAGTTGCAAGAACAACCATAAAATTTTATTTATCTCCTTCTTACAGAGAAGGAGAGAGAGAGAGAGATTGCATAACATTTCTTCAACAAGCAGAGAAGCCAGTACTCATGCAGTCTTCTGAGTCATAGCCTCCTGGTGGTGAAGGAGCATATCCCGGTCCTGAGTCACCACTGGACTCACTTTCCTCGAACATCGACCCGTTTGAGCTTGAAGATGAATAGGTTTGATTAAAAAACCTAGTAAAGTCCACTCGAGGACGGATGAACGGGTTGAGTGGCATCTGCTGAGGAGGCGGTGGAGGAGCAGGGATTTCTTGTGGCAGAGGTGCAAGAACTACCAGACTTGGTGGAAACTTCGGAAGAGGCTCTGGTGGAGGTGGAGGTGGAGGTTGATAGAGCCTATCGAAACCGAAACCGGGAGGAGGTAGAACCGGTCCAAAAGTCAGTTGTTTTAAATACTGGAGATATTCTGAATTGCTCATGTTCAGAATTTCAGCATATATGTCAGGTTGAACAACCGGAGAAAACTTCATGAATGGAGGCTCAGACCCTTCCACTTTCTCTTGTTCCACAGACAGTTTCTTGCCACCAATGTCTTCTTCATATATGAAGCCTGGTTCACGCGGTGGTGATTCTGCTGCTGCTTGAATTTTTGGCGATTCCTTTTCTTGCTCATTTTCTTCAGATATTAAAATCAAAGGGTTGCTTGGGGACTCTCCTGCTTTCCTACGTCCGTCCGTTCTTGTTGCCCTTCGGGGTTGCTTGAGAACTTTCTCCCAAGTTCTCTGAGTTTCCTTCCTCATCTCGTTCTCCTGAGACTCGCTGGACACCATCTTGCACCTGCAAAAATTCAAACAACAAAATCTTCCACAACAGGTATGTCTCGGCTGTCTCCCAATATATAGGGCGGTCAGGAGTGTAATCGGTTCACTTGCCGATGGAGAGTTAATTCTTCTTGCTGTCGTTTAGAGTTTACGGATGTGATGGATAGCGGCAAGACTTCTCATTGGCTGAGATGGCGGTGGATGGGAAGAGATTTGATGGGCAACAGTTTAGAGGGGGGAGTTTAATGAGGGGTTAGGTTTTAATTGCTCCGTGGGAGACGATTGATATTATTAAGCTGAGAGAAGGTATGGGGTGCCGATTTGAGAGAGAGAGAATATCAGTTTGGAAAGATTTGATCTAGGGGAGGATTATGGGGGGAGGTTTAGGTTGGGTGGAGGTTTAGAAAGGGTAGGAGTTTATGGGTGGAGGTTTGATGCCCAATTAAACTCTAAATTTTCCTCCTTTATCTCCTGATTTCCTTCTCAAATTCATGTACCACAAACATAATAACACTCAAACATCTCGTTAGTAGCAAAAATTACTCTACAAATAATTAATCACACATACCAATTATATTAAACTCATACACGGTAATTTCCAATCAAAAATTAAACACATTTTGGAAACTAACAAAATTAACATTCATATTCCAAATAACATTTAGAAACATCTTTCTAATTAGCACACAAATCAGATTCCAAAATATTTTAGAAACTAACAAAAATATTAACTTCTAGATTTCTAAGACATTTTATAGCAAATTATATCACATATACTGCATATATACGAAACACACATACAATTAACACTTTAAATCACATTTTGCACATAACACATGTATATTATTAAACAAACACGGTAAATCACTTTTAGAGCAAATTGTTCATGCAAACAAGTTAGTTAATTTACAGAAACATGAACACATACTCAAAAACTGATTAACACATTAAAACGTGCAATTTTATACAAACCATCAAATAAATCACGAATTGCATATTTTATCAAATTAATTTGCATGGCATATGATCTTACGTTAACTAATACATGCAAATACACAAATAAGATCCTAACACATATTGCAATTTTATCACAAAAAAATTTCGAATAAAAACATGCATATAAACACATAAAACAATTTATTCATATAAAACAATTTATTTTGAGCACAAGTATCAATTTAAATAGAGAGATTAAGTCCAGTGATACTTAGCTCATTTCGATCATTCCCAACTCGTGCCTTAAGGTAGAAAATCTCGTTTCACATAAAGGCTTCGTGAGAATATCAACAACTTGGTTTTCTGTAGGGATATATTCGATCTTCAGATTTTTCTTTTCAACATGATCCCTTATAAAATGATGTCGAATGTCGATATGTTTGGTTCTTGAGTGAAGCACCGGATTGTGAGTGATAGCGATTGCACTAGTATTATCACAATAAATACTAACGTCATCACAATTAACTCCGTAATCCTTCAATTGTTGCTTCATCCACAAAATTTGCGCACAACAACTTCCTGCAGCAATATATTCGGCCTCGGCGGTACTAGTTGCAATGGAATTTTGCTTTTTGCTGAACCAAGAAACAAGCCTTCCCCCCCCCCCCCCCCCCCAAGAACTGGCATGTCCCGGAAGTGTTTTTTCTGTCTATTTTGCAACCTGCAAAATCCGCATCTGAAAAACCCGTTAGAGTAAAATCTGTACCTTTTGGATACCATAATCCAACATTGATTGTGCCTTTCAAATATCGTATGATCTTCTTTGTTGCGGTGAGGTGGCTTTCTTTTGGATTTGCTTGGAATCTTGCACACACGCCCACAGCATAAGAAATGTCCGGCCTGCTTGCAGTAAGATATAGAAGTGAACCAATCATTCCTCTATATTTTGTTTGATCGACATCCTTTCCATCTTCATCTTTGTCTAGCCTTATTGATGTGCTCATTGGAATTTTGATCGATGATTTTCCATCAAGGCCAAACTTCTTTATCAAGTCGCGGGTGTACTTTGCTTGATTGATGAATACTCCTTCTTTCAGTTGTTTGACTTGTAAGCCCAAGAAGTAATTCAATTCCCCCATCATGCTCATTTCGAATTTATTCTGCATAAGCTTCGAAAATTTCTCACACAAAGAATTGTTAGTGCTTCCAAAAATAATATCATCAACATATATTTGCACTAATAAAATATGATCACCATCTTGAATTCTAAATAGAGTTTTGTCAACAAGGCCTTTGGTGAATCCACAACTTATTAAGAACATTGACAAAGTATCATACCAAGCTCTAGGTGCTTGTTTCAACCCATACAATGCCTTTTTAAGTTTGTAGACTTTATCACCTTCACCTTTTACCTCAAAACCTGGGGGTTGTTCGACATAAACTTCTTCTTCGAGTAGACCATTCAAGAATGCGCTTTTCACGTCCATTTGATAAACGGTGAAATCTTTGTGTGCGGCGTAGGCTAGGAAAATTCTGATTGCTTCAAGTCGGGCCACCGGTGCAAAAGTTTCATCAAAATCTATTCCTTCTTCTTGAGAGTATCCTTTTGCAACGAGCCTTGCTTTATTCCTAACAATTACGCCTTCTTCGTTTGCTTTGTTCCGGAAGACCCATTTGGTTCCTACAACATTGTGGTTCGCCGGTCTTGGAACAAGTTCCCAAACATCATTTCTTTTGAATTGATCGAGCTCCTCTTGCATTGCATTTATCCAATCCGGATCATTGAGAGCTTCGTCAATTTCTTTTGGTTCAATTTGAGATAGATAACACGTAAACAATGCTTCCATGGTAGATGATCTTGTTTTCACTCCTTCATGAATATTCTCAATAATTAATTCTGGAGGGTGATTTTTGAGCCATCTTAAATCTGGTTCAAATGGGTGCATGATACTGGGTGGATCCATTTGTTGTGTACTGGGAGAGTTGGTTCGAATTTCCACATTTAATTCATTTTGTAATTGACCACCAACTTCACCAGTAACTTGATCACTAATTGGAACCCGTACTGCATCCTCATTATCACGTGAGGCATCACTCCCAAAATTATTATTAAAAGAATTTCCAACTTCTTCTAGATGAGGGATGGGATTTTCTAGAGAATTAATTTCCAACTCATCCATTCCCTGCAAAACATCATCTTCACACGTATCATTAGTATCACAAAAATCAATATGACACTTGTTACCATTTTGTGCAATTTTGTGATTTTTCATCAAATACCACGTGTATGGATTCTTCAACTACCATTGATCTTTTATTCAAAACTCTGAATGCCTTGCTGGTAGCTGAATATCCTAGAAAAATTCCTTCATCTGCACGCTCATCAAAAGCTTTTAGATGCAATTTATCATTAATATGAATAAAACATTTGCATCCAAAAATATGAAAATAACCAATATTTGGTTTTCTCCCTTTATAAAGCTCATAAGGCGTCTTCTTGTACTGCTTATGGATCATGCTTCGATTTTGCGTGTAACAAGCAGTGTTGATAGCTTCCGCCCAATATCGTTTCGGGAGACCGGCAACACTAATCATCACTCGTGCGGCTTCTTTGAGCGTCCGGTTTCTTCTTTCGGCAACACCGTTTTGTTGCGGTGTTCTTGCGGCAGATAATTGATGAGAAATTCCATGTGAATTGCAAAAAGCTTGTATAACTCCATTCACGAACTCGGTTCCGCGATCCGTTCGTATTTTTGATATTTGCAATTCTTTCTCATTTTGTAGTTGCTTCAACAGCTTCGGTAGAACTTGCTCAACTTCATTTTTCTTCTTGAGAAACACAGTCCAAGTGTACCTGGAAAAATCATCAACAACAACGAGAGTATATTTCTTACCACTTACACTTATTGGATCAACCGGTCCAAATAAGTCCATATGTAGTAAGCTTAGCGGTCTTGACGTTGACTCGTGTGTCTTTGATTTGAATGATGATTTGATTTGCTTTCCGCGTTGGCATGCATCACACACTTGGTCCTTCTTGAAGATAATATCTGGCAAGCCTTCTACTAGATTCTTCTTTGCAAGCTGATTGATAGTCTTGAAGTTTAAGTGGTTGAGCTTTCTGTGCCATTCCCAATTAGCTTCATTTGAATTTCTGGCCATTAAGCACACTGAATCTTTGCTTGTGCTCCAATCAACAATATACATATTCTTTCGCCGTTTTCCAGATAAAATAATTTCATTTGTGAGCTCATTTTTGATTAGGCAATTATCTTTAGAAAATTCTACAAGATAGCCTTTATCACAAAATTGACTAGTGCTCAACAAATTAAATTTTAATCCTTCAACGAAAGAAACATCTTCAATCTTCAAACCATTTTTCTTGATCGTGCCAACTCCTTTTGTAATTCCATAATTTTGATTTCCTCCGAATATAACTTTTGGTCCATCGATTTCTTTGAAATTTACTAGATATGATTTATTTCTAGTCATGTGGCGTGAGCAACCACTATCGATGTACCAAACATCCTGCAAAAAAGATTAATTAACTTTAGGTACCCATATTTGCTTGGGTCATTTACTGTTAGTGATTTTTGGTAACCAAACCGACCTTGATCTTATTGAGTTAAGATGAGGCGATTTGTAACCATTAGAGACACGATAATCATAACTCACATTAGAAAATATTTTTGGCGCCGGGTTTTGAAAATTATTTTTATATTTTGGCACCTGGGAAGAGAATGGTTGCTTTGGTCTATAAAAAATATTACATCTATTGCACAACCAATCTTTTTGAGTGGGATGAAATTTCCCAACTTTATTTCTAGAAAAGCTTCCCTCTTTTCTATGAAATCTTTTTGCACTTGACTCTTTGGCATATCTTTGCTTGAAGAAATTTTGTTGTTTTGCCGTATAATTAAATTGTTTCGGCCTTTCAACATTCATCTTTGCATTTGTTTGATAGCCAAGTCCTTGTCTCATTGTGCTATTCTGACTTTTAACAAATTTTACCACTTGAACTTTATTATTTAAAGTAGTAGTAGAATTAGTCAGATTTTGAGGGGTTTGAGAACATGTGGAGTCATAACCAATTTCGGTTCTATCTCCTGATGGCTTTTGCATGCTCACCATTTTATCTATAATTTTAGACGAATTAGTGAACGTAGCAATAGTAGCTCTAAGATTATGTTCTCTAACCTCTCTTGCTTTACACTCTTCTTGAAGATGAATATTTTCATTCTTCAATTTACTCACTTCAAGTAAAGCATCTTGCAATTTTTTATTCATTTCTTCTTTTTCAAGAATTAGAATATTATTGCGCTCCTTGAGTTGAGGATGAGTGAGCATAATCTCTTGACATTCTCGCATTAGATTGTCAATTGATTCACGAGAAAAAGAAGAATTAACAGAATTGAAAGAATTAGATGTTACCTCTTCTTCCTCTGCGTCAAGAGCCATAAGACAATCTTCACTTGTACTCAACTCAATTGACTTGCATATTAGAGCCGTATCATAATCCGAACATGAACTTTCATCGCTTGATGATGAATCCTCCGAATCATCATTTTCATTTGGTTCATTGCTAACGAGAGCTTTTCTTTTGTTGCGCTTGAACCTTTTGCTTTCGGATTTGTTCGGCGTAGATTCAACATTTTTGCCTTGATACTTGCTAACGATCGGATACGGACAATTTATTTTAAAATGTCCGGGTTTGCGGCAATTGTAGCATAAATCCTTGTTTTCTTTGACTTTTTCTTCTTGTGTTATGCGAGAGATGAATTTTCCTCGAGCAGAATTTTTGTTGTCTCCTTTTCGCATAAACCTTTTAAATCTTTTCACAAAAAGAGCAAATTGTCCGTCAGTCATAAAATCAACATTATTTTCTACTGACCTGGAGGTTGACGGTTGTTCGGCCATTAGAGCAGAATTTCGAGCTTCATGAACATCATCATCTTTGTCCTTCATTTCGAACTCATATGCTTTTAGATCACTAAATAATTTGTCTGTTGACAACATTCTTAGATCTCGGTGATCGCGCATAGCCGTAACCTTCATATCCCATGCAGATGGTAAGCCTCGTAGGATTTTGAGATTAATTTCTTATTGGCTAATATTTTTGCCAAGATCACTAATCTCTCCAAGAACTTTGATCATTCGAGCTTCCATGTCTGCAACACTTTCATTTGAGAGCATTTTGAAATCTTCAAACTTCTTCATGGCGATTGTGAGCTTATTGTCTTTTTCTTGTTCATCTCCTTCGCCAATCTTGATGAGAGTTTCCCATATTTCTTTGGCAATGGCACACTTTCGGATCTTCGGAAATATTGTATCATCTACGGCTTTGAATAGAATATCCTTGGAAATATTGTCAAGATTATTCCGCGTTCTATCGTCCGATGTCCATTACGGTTTTGGCTTTTGTACGTACTGTGGAGCATCCGGGGATATAACAAATGCCGTATTGATTTTTAATATTTCTATAGGGCCAGTGGAAATAACTTCCCACATTTCATCGTGTAAGGCCGATAAGTGTACCTGCATACGAACTTTCCAATCATCAAATTTATCAAGTGAGAATAATAGATTTTGAGCTAAATCTTTCTTCATCATCATCACGAGAGATATGAAAGATTAATCCAATTCACACACTTTGTAGAATGGATCTGTCTAGCAGTCAGAAATGGTTGACCCAGTTAGGCACGTGTTTAGATAGCAATTTGGCCTAAATAGACAGCCTGCTCTTATAGCAATTGTTGGTATCAGTTAGAGACAAATTCTGACTCGGATAGGCACCCGCTCTGATACCAATTGTTGGTCCCAAAAGAGGTAAGGTGAAAGTCTAGAGGGGAGGGGGGGGGGGGGGGGGTGAATAGACTTTCAAACTTTTTCGCACAGCACAACAATTGCTAAGCTAGAGATAAACCAAGACTCTTAACTAGATTGTTAGAGTATGGTGCACAGCGGAAATAAATGAACATAAAGTGTGTGTGAGATTGTGTGAGCAGTATATCTCGTGTAGAGCGAATATGTAAAGAGCGGTAAGTAAAGAAAGCAGTAAAGAACACAAGACAATTATAGTGGTTCGCGAGGTGGTGTAATCCTCCTACTCCACTTGCTCTTATCTCTAAGAGCAATTCACTATATCTACCACTTCTTGGTTCCAAGATACAATGAATTTCCGTGATCTAGTGCTTTGATCACAAAGCCCGCACTAATCACGCCCAGTGACACCACACTGCTGCTTCGGGTTTCACGTCGCCGCGCTACTATCCCAGGATTTCACGACTCCGCGTTACTTTCCCCCCGTCTTCCACACTCCGGTAGAAACATATCCCGTGATCTGGTGCTTTGATCACCAAGCCCACACCAATCACGCCCAGTGCCTCCGACACTGCTGCTTCGGATCTCACAGCTCCGTGTGACAATCCAGGATTTCACAGCTCCGTGCTACTTTCCTCCCTTCTCTTGTTTTGCTCCAAAACAAGTGTTGTCTTGCTTCCAACTTCTGAGACTCTGTAGATGATCTTCAATGATGCGCAGGTCTCTTTGATGAAGATAAACACTCTGGAATGATTTCTCTTGAATGCTCTGAGTGTTTTCTCTCTTTGAATATATCAAGTAAAGCGCTTGATATTTTTGCTCTGCTTTGCTCTATTTAAGAACTCTCAGAATATTTTTCTTTGAAGCTATCTGAGTTCTTTTTCTTTTCTCACTTCTCACTTGAAGATTTTTGGTATGCTCTGTACCAAATGAGATTTTTGCTCTATGCTCTTTCAAGCTTAATTGCTCTATTCGATCCCTTTTATGGATTTGAATTTTCTGCTCTTGCTCTATTGCTCTTCACACGTCCTTCTGTTCTTCAAGTCTTCATATCTTCATCATTTTATAGCTGGTAATGAGAATCTGTCCGTTGGAAAGAGACGCTCTCATTTTTGAAATCTTGTATCTTTTTGTCAGAGATCTTATCTTATCTTCTGCAAAAGATGTCAGAAAGAGATAAGCTAGCTGTTTGAGAGATCTTCATCTCCATGTAAATGAGCTTCCAAACTTCATCTGATATTCCTCTGGTTTTACGTTGAGTGGGAATATCTAGGTGTAAAACGGCTTCTCTGATTAGCTCTGAAGTGGTTCTTGTATCTTTGGGATTTAAAAATATTCATCAATTTAATCCCATACTAGTTAAAACTAGTATTTTTCCTTGTGAGAATATTTTCACTGTAAGTTCGTCTTCATCTTCTTCATTCTCACGTCTGGGTGTTCTCAGACTTCAAACTGGCTTTGAACTTCCACCTAATTTGAATTTCTCCTTTGTAATTGACACCCAATTTCAATTGGCTTGTAATTGGCACCCAATTTGAATTTCTCCATTGTAATTGGCTCCCAATTGACTTTGACTTGCAATTGGCTTCCAAATTTCTCCTGGTGCTTTCAATTGCTTCCCAATTTGAATTGTTGACTTTGACTTCGAAATTGGCTTCCAGACTTCTCCTGGTATTGAATTTCATCTCAATTCAATTTGATATCCTATGTCTTCTTTTGAATCGGTCCCCAATTTGAATTTCTCCTTTGTAATTGACACCCAATTTCAATTGGCTTGTAATTGGCACCCAATTTGAATTTGAATTTCTCCATTGTAATTGGCTCCCAATTGACTTTGACTTGCAATTGGCTTCCAAATTGCTCCTGGTGCTTTCAATTGCTTCCCAATTTGAATTGTTGACTTTGACTTCGAAATTGGCTTCCAGACTTCTCCTGATATTGAATTTCATCTCAATTCAATTTGATATCCTATGTCTTCTTTTGAATCGGTCCCCAACTTGAAATTGCATCCCATACTACAGCCTCAATTGGCTCCCAATTTCAATTCTACATTGGCTCCCATCTTGAATTAATTCCCATGTGAAACTTGCTCCCAATTTCAATTGATTTCAATTTCTCTGAAACTGGCTCCCAATTTCAATTGCTTCGAACTAGCTCCCAATTTCAATTGCTATGAAATCGGCTCCCAATTCCTTTGAATTGGCTCCCAAGTGCAATTGCATCTCGATTGCCACCCAAGTGAAATTGCTTCCCAATTTCCACTTGTAATCGGCGCCCAAAGCTTAAACTAGCGCCCACTACAAATACAAATTTGGCATATCAAAACCATTACACTTTATTCCTAACAGTTAGAGGGCAAAAAAGTAAACAAAAACAAAACATAAAAAATAACCCCCACAAGAACTCCCCAACCCCACTTTAGTTTTATGCAACTAGTGCACATTGTTGTTCCTTTTAGAGCACAATTTTATCATTTTTTTGTGCATTTTTTTTAGACAATCAAATAAATCTTAATAGAATATGTTTATTATACAATTTTTGGCATGTAATATACTACCAATTTTTTTTGGAATGAGGTCTATGATTTTAGAAGAGAAAATCTTAAAAAAGAATAATAAAAATCAAGCAAAAATAATCAATCATCTCTTTAAGAGGATACAGAGCACATTGTTTGGTCTTACAGAGCATATTGTTTGGCCTTATAGTGCACTTTGTTTAGCATTACCGTGCACATTATTTGACCTTACCGTGCACATTGTTTTGTTTTACAATGCACATTGTTGTGCCTTACAGAACACATTTTTATTAAATAAATCTTAACAGAATATGTTTATTATATGGTTTTTGGCATGTAATGTAATAACTTAAATAAGCTATATGTTAAAGATGGCTTGCATGCATACGCATGTGAGAGAGAGAGAGAGAGAGAGAGAGAGAGAGAGAGAGAGAGAGAGAAAGAGAGAGAAAGGGAGGGAGGGAGGGAGGGAGAGAGAGAGTCCACTATTCACCAACTCAGCACTTCCCGAGCGTCTCGCACAAAGCTACACGCAATCAATCAACCAAGTTAGGGGACCCTTCCCAACGTTGGGCTCAGAGCGGGTGCCTATCACGCCCGCCCTTAGGGTCGACCCTACCAAAAGAAAAATATTATAAAAAATATTCGACCCTTGCACTTTGATTACACATACCTTGCTAGCACTTCTTCTACATACTTTATTTTGTTGAAGGTCTGACTCGAACCACTAACTTTGCACATGTGTTACTTCGAGCAAGCTTGTTAGTACACAAGCTATCATTCTTGCTACTTGTGTAATTTGGTCTTCATGGGATTCGATCTTGAGACCTCAATCATGACCATCCTTGGTAGCAAATATGCTACTTTGAGGAAATTATTTCTTCATGAGATTCAAACCATGAACCACTCCAATGTCCTCTTCTTGCTATCTCCTTTGCTACTAAGTTGACTTTGACTTATAGACAACTTTGCTACATATCTTGCTACTCCAATATTTGTTGATTCTTAGGTTCTTACTTGGAACTTCCTTAATTTTCTTTCAAGCATTGCTATTTATGTTGCTATTCCAAAAAATCACTTCTAACAACAAATAAATAATTCTCTTTTCTTCTTTTGACTTTGAATAATTTTTGTGATTTCCCTTCTTGTTACAAATTTTGTGAATACTTTCTTGAACAAAAAGATATATACTAGACTCTAAATCAAAATTTAGGGAAACTACTTAGATTTTTCAAAATATAGTTTTGGCTCATCAAAATCTTGCCATAATTACTAACAGAATATCTTTAAAAACAAAAAGAAAAAACAAGGAAAATAATCAATTATCTCTTTAAAAGGTTATATTGCAAATTTTTCGCCTAATAGAGCACATTGTTTAGCTTTACAGAGCACATTGTTTGGTCTTATAGTGCACATTGTTTGGCCTTACAGTGCACATTGTTAACAACCTTTAAGTTCAGTTTATGCTTCCAGTGCAGATTGTTGTGCCGTGCAGAGCACAATTTTATTACTTCCAATGCATTTTTTATGGCTAATCAAATAAATTTGCATAGAATATGTTTATTCTATTATTTTTAGCATGTAATGTACTACAAAATTGTATAGAATCTACAACTAAAATAGGAAAACAGTCAATCATCTCTTCCAAATGGACAGTTCCTACTGTCATGATGACTCAAAATGTTACAATAGTTATGACGTTCCTCAACTTGTTTAACTAGATAACCACGACTTTCCATATACTTAAACACAATTCGAGATTTGCAACCAATCATGTTTCAAACTTTCATCCTCTTTGGGATAGAAAAACCTGTTGCTACATCCCTGGAGATATATTCAAAGAATAACCATCTCTTCAAAATGTTATAGGAATTTGCGTCAGAAATATTCAAGTTGTTGCCAGAGGTGAAGTCATTGAGTAATGACGTTGGAACTGAAACATATAAAATATCATGTAAGTACACAAGGAAAACAGTAAATCATATCTTCAAAAGGTTAGAGTGCACAATATTTTCCTAACAGAGCACATTTTTTCATTCTTATAGTGCACGTTGTTCGGCATTACAGTGCACATTATTTAGCTTTACAGTCCACATTGTTAACCACCTGAAAGTTCAGTTTTATGCTTCTAGTACACATTGTTGTGCCTTCTAGAGCACAATTTTATCACTTCCAGTACATCTTTATGGCTAATCAAATAAATCTGCGTAGAGTGCATTTTTTTTTTGCACTATGACTTCCAGTGCATATTTTTATGTCTTACAGAGCTTATTGTTGTTTCTTACAATGCACATTATTGTGCCTTTGGATTGCACAATGTTGTAATTTCCAGTGCACATTATTTCGCTACTTCCAGTGCCTTCAAGTGCATATTCTCGTGTCTTATAGTGCACAATTTTGTGCAATCAAGTGAAAAATTATGTGTATTGCCAATTAAAGAGTTTAAATTCTTAGCGATCATATCAAAGAACGTGCAAGAATTCATGAATACATCTATGAATGATTAAAAACTAATCAAAAATCAAAATAGAAAAATTTGCAATTGAGTTTACCTTCATTCATTATGTGTATCAAAAAGAATTTGTAACTGATATGCGAAGGAAGGAGATCGAATAGTGTTGATCGAATGTCGTTGATCAAAGGGAAAGAATGAAGAAGAGTTTCAGTTTGAGTAGAAGGAAGTAATTGACAAAATATGTTTTTAGGAAGTACAGAAAATTACAAAAAAAAGTCATTCTTTTGCACTTTTTTTTTTTTTTTTTTTTTTAAGAAAGTGGGTTAATCTTGTGCATTGGATCAAGACAGATCTATGCCTTTCATTTCACCCTATTTTTCACCAAGGGAACATTACCCACGGTATACTAGTACAGAAATAGTCATACGTGTCCAAGAAAATTTACAATACGCGTCCAAAGTTGCATGGACGTGTATATAGGAGACGCATATTGTATGAACAATCTACGTCCAAGATTACTTTGGTACTTTGGACGCGCATAATAGACTATATGCATCCAAAGTTAACGAACTTTGGACGCATGGTCGGGAGTGTGAGGCTAGGCAGTCAGGTTCGACACGGTTTGATACTTATCAAGTTGAATGACATTTCATGGTCCCCGTTCGCCATATGAGACGCCTGGAGATAGCAGTCAGCCATCCTCAGTAACTAGTCATCCACAGGAACTGACCCCTACCCGGGCGGAGATAGGCAGGCTCGGGAAAAGCGACCAGGCTCAGTAGCCGGTGTGTCCTCGGCTGGGCTCGCACATGAGACGTGGTTGGGCGACCAGCCTCGATAGTCGGCGTGTCTCTGACTGAATGCCCTCCTGGGATTCAGATGGGCGACTAGGCTCCGCGAGCGGTGTGTCCTCGACCGGGTACCACTCAGGAACTCAACCGGGTGACCAAGCTCTACGGTCGGGGTGTCCCTCGCTCGAGTGCCGCGACTCCTTCGAATCATCACCTAGGTAGTTAGGGCGTCCCCGGTTGGGTGCTCACCCAGAGGCGGTTACAAGCAGATTTCACGGAGATCTCTTGCCCATTTTAATACAAGTAACTTCCTTTATTATCTTAGGCAGTTATGGTATTAAGGAAGCCGGATTCCTTAACTAGTTTGGCTCTACGTCAACCCTACTTTCCTTGTAGATTTTGGCTCTACGTTAGCCCTACTTTCCTTGTATAGATCTTGTACTCTTGTATAAATATCCCACAGGATCATATAGAGGACTTCTGGCACTCAAGCGGCCTAAACCCTAGAGAAATAATACGACATTATTCTCTCAATTATGCTAGTCTTTCACTCACACATACAAGCAGTTTTAAAGTATTTTACTGCAGTGTTGGCACATCGTTGCCGCCGCCAACGCGGGGGAGCTACCTGTTGGCAGCCGCGCTTCCGTGGGTCATCTAAGGGAGTAGTTAAGTCGCCGCGCTCCTGGTGAATAGTCGGCTGCACGTATTGAGCGTACTGTCGCGCCGACTCACGAGTCGCCGAGGATCGATCAACCACCGCCTATCGCTCAGGCCCAAGCTAACTTCGCGGAGTTGTTGGTATAAGCCTTTGATGCATACGCGCGTGAGATTGGTCAGGCTCCCCTTGCCATGAACCCACAACCTGCGCGGTCGATTCCTGTGGAAACTCGCAACGGACTTTCCGAGCGCTCGATGCGCTCAGCGAGGCACTCGCCCGTGGGTCAGCGTGCCAGCTGTTCGGTGCATTCGTGGCTTGGTCCCATAGCTCCCGTTCAGTTGGTGTTGGACCGGTTAGGCGGTCAAGCTAGGCAACGCTCCCCCGCTCATTCAGTTAGGAGGGGGAGAGAACGGCCTGAGGGAAAGCCACCTCGAGCCGTCATCCAAAGATGGATAGCTACCAGGCACATGCGAGAAGCCGTCGAAGGTATGTGGGAATCGACAGCCTATTGACTGTGTCCCCCTTCTCTGTAGAAGTGCAGGCATTCAAGGCACCGACGAGTTTCAAGTTGCCCTACCATCCCACCTATGATGGAACGGGAGACCCACGTGACCATGTCACGCCTAGAGATAGCAGTCAGTCATCCTCAGCAACCAATCATCCATAGGAATTGACGCCTATCTGGGCGGAGATCGGCCGGCTCGAGTAAAGCGACCAGGCTTAGTAGCTGGTGTGTCTTCGGCTGGGTTCGCACATGAGACGTGGTTGGGTGACTAGCCTCGGTAATCAATGTGTCCCCGACTAAATGCCCTACTGGGATTCAGATGGGAGACTAGGCTCCCCGGGCGGTGTGTGCTCGACCGGGTACCACTCAGGAACTCAACCGGGCGACCAAGCTCTGCGGTTTGCGTGTCCTCTCCCGAGTGCTGCGGCTCCTTCGAATCATCTCCCAGGCAGTCAGGGCGTCCCCGGCCGGGTGCTCACCCAGATGCAGTTACAAGCAGATTTCACGGAGATCTCTTGCCCAACCATTTTAATAAAAGTAGCTTCCTTTATTAGCTTAGACAGTTATGGTATTAAGGAAGTCGGATTCCTTAACTAGTTTGGCTCTACGTCAGCCCTACTTTCCTTGTAGATTTTGACTCTACGTCAGCCCTACTTTCCTTGTATAGATCTTGTACTCTTGTATAAATATTCCAACGGGATCATCATGTAGAGGACTTCTGGCACTCAAGCGGCCGAAACCCTAGTGAAATAATACTACATTATTTTCTCAATTACGCTAGTCTTTCACTCACACATACAAGCAGTTTTTAAGTATTTTACGGTAGTGTTGGCCCGCCGAGCGGCATCCGAAAGCCGTGAAACCAACATATAGTATTATGAATTTTTATTTTATTTTATATTTATTTGATAAAATTTCCACTTTTTATCTTATACAAAAAACATTATTCACATCATGTACATCCATTGCCACTGTCACTTCAAAGCTATCAACTAAACTTCAATACATTCAAAGTTCTAAAATCTTCAAAGTTCTCAAGTTACATTCACAACATACATTATTACCAACACTTTACCACTTTAATACATTCACAACAAAATCGACATTTCAAAGGTCTCAACACATACATGTAATAAGCTAACTAAATACCAACACATCATTAAAATTAACTAAATAAGAGTTCAACAGTACATGTAATTTCTAAATCAACACGTTTACAGGCCTACAAAAATTTATATGCATTCTTTAGTAAAATATTTGGACCAAACCTCACGAATCTCATCAATTTGCTCTTGTGAGTAAGACTTTGCCTCAAATGCCTACAAAAATTTAAAATAATCAAATAATTAGTTTTAACATTAATAAAGTATAATTTAAAAGTATTTAGTTTTAATAAATTTTACATACCATTTCTAAATGTTAAAATTCATAATATAGAGTGCATATTTCAATATATATTTCATAATAATTCTCAATATATATTCATAATAATTCTCAATATATATATATATATATATATATATGTATGTATGTATATATATTTGTGTGTGTGTGTGTGCGTGCGCGCGCGCGTGCTTACACATTCAATGTTGGCTTAATCTCCAATCGCGATTACATGCAAGGGGGTCTAATATATAGACTTTTTTTTTTTTATTCAACAGAAATAACTAGAATCATCCAATGATTTCTACGGCATTTAAAAATAAATAAATATGTTAAACGTTATTCACAAATAATTCAATTAAGTTATATAAATAGTTAAAAATATAAATTTAGTTTTCTTACTCATGGTATGGAGCTAAAATAAATTTTCGATCCTTTTGTCGATCCAGGGCACACATAAGATATTGTGTGACCCTATTAGAATTCTTAACTACACGGTCCCTTGAAATTGTCCTTGGGCAGAGAAATCCAATTGTGGTAACTCCAATTTTATTGCACATCCAATGAAGACATCTACAACGTAGATAATTAATAAAAATGAAAGACTAAAGAAAAGTTTTTCAATATAGAAGCATTATAAAAAAAATACTTACATTATAAACATTTGTATTATGCTCACATCGAGACATCCATCGTGAAGAAGTCTTTAATGTTTTGGAACATCACGTGAATGGAGTCCACATCTGAATGATGGAAGATTGCGTCATCTCGGTCCACATCAATGTAATCTAAAATGGAAGGCAAGTTTCTAAGATGTCTGATCAATTTTTTGGATTCATCTCCCAATTGCTGCAATACATCATTATCGACAAGAAGTGGTCGTAATTCTATAGCAGATTGATCACCACTTTCAAAATTCATCATTTTTTTTTTGTTTTGGATTTTCCTACGAATCAAAAATTAAAAGGCTTAATAACAAGTAGAAGATATTCAAATTGAACAAAATATTAAAGATATTCAATATTACCTGAAGCTTGTTTAATGGATCAATAAAATGACAACTGCTCTGAGTTGGTGTGCCAACCTTTGGACTTGCTTGTGCATTCTTCATCAAATAATCTAGCTGAGATTGCATCGTTTCAAGCTTAGATTGCATCTCTTCCATTGTTTGTTTTCTAATCTTTTCAGCCACTTTCTCATACATTTTCTTCTCAATGATCTCCTCAATATCACTAACTGGAACAATCCTAGCTGATTTTCCACGACTTGTGCTCTCCGGCTTACTAAACACATCCCGAATGTTGGCATGCACTCCAACACCTCTCACACAGCCACCGTACTCATTGGTTCCAAGAGTTGCTGTCAATATATCATTCTGTCTTTTTTATTAGAACGAGCCTTGACTTATCTCTTCACACTTCTCGACCTTTTTCAACACAAACAAACTTTAAAATTTACATGTTAGCTAGCATTCTCGTCAATAATATATATATTTAAAGTATTTGTATTGCTTACAATTTTATCAAACACTCCCTTTGTTTTTTCGTTGGGAATGTAATAACTTCCATCTTCAGATTTTTTAGATCGCGCTCGAACCCAATCCAAAATACAATCACTAGATGCTATGGTCGATGTAATAACAACACAAGAAGATTATGAAGACAATGGGTCGCATATCAACCACTTAGATTGCCTTCCAACATAGCTCCTAGACCCCAAAAAGTGGGGATGCTCATTTCGCGCTTGCAACTCCCTATACTTTTGACTTTTAGCCTGAAAAAAAATTTATTATTAAATAATATGTTAATAGTAATAAAGCATTAAGACTAATAAAACATGATTATTAAGCAAGTAAATTATGTAGTGTACCTTGAACTCTTTAGTTTGATGCTTTTCTACAAATTTCTCCCATTGTTTTTCATTCAATTAGTCATATAACTCTAAGGGAGAGCTATATTTAGGGTGCTTTTTGTGGATGGAATCGCGCACCAATCTTGTTTTGAAATTTTTCCAACGTATCCGCGCATTGTCCAAAATATGTTTTCTTGCTTCATCAGAGATATTAAACTCTTTCTGAATAACAACAATAAAATAACAAATAATTAGACCTTTCGTGTCATTAACATATTTAAAATGAAATAATGATCAATATATAAATTAAATTATTGGTTATCCTACATGACGTGTATGGTTGGCTTTCCGGACGGGCGGCTACCAGACGGAGGGTCAGGGTCCCGTCGGTCATCATGACGATCGTCCCTTCGATCGTCTCTTCGGTCCTGACCTGGTCGATCGGAACGGTGATGAGAACGCCTGTGATCTCTCCGATCGGTATTCCTCTTATTGTCTTCTCTCCTCCCCACGCACTTGTCCAATTTTCCCATGTTAAGCAGATCTTCCAACAATTGGCGTAAGTGGGTACACTCCTCGGTGTCATGCCCGGCGCATCGATGGTAAGCACAGTGCTTACTCTTGTCAGGGCCATCTCGATCGGGATGGGGGAGTTTGATGAGATTGCAGGACTGGGCGTACTGCATGGCCTCCGCTGCGGATCGGTTCAAGGCCGTAAACTCGCCAGGCCTGGTGCGGGATCGGGGATTGTCATCTCCCGACCGATGTTCCGCCCAGCCGGCCGGTTTACGGGACGAAGAGCCGACCTCCTGCAAGCGCTTTACGGCGTTCGCCTCGCCGGCGTTGGCATAGTCTGTGACCCTTCGAAGGGCCTCCTCATAACTGGTCGGGGGGTGTAGGATGAAGTCTTGATACAAATGTCCCGCCCGGAGAGATATGTGAAGCATATGGGTGGCGGTCGCATCGTCCATAGGCTCGACCTCCCCGACCGCTGCTTTCCATTTGATGAGGAAATCGGTCAAGCTTTCCCCTTCTAGCTGCTTGGCCTTCTCAAGATACATGTAGGACTTTCTCACCACTTTGGAAGTGATGAACTTCCTTACAAATTTGATCGCCAGGGTCTCAAATTTATCGATCGACCCCGGTTGCAGGGTTCGGAACCACTCTGCTGCCCGACCGGTGAGGGTCGAGTAGAAGGCCCTGCACATCACGGCGTCCGAAACGCCCTTCAGCATCATGTTGCTGAAAAAATCATTCACGTGGGCCTCAGGATCTGCCCGTCCGTCATAACTCTTCTTTCCAGAGACCTTCAAGTCGAGCGGGTAAGGCTGGGCCATTACCGCTGCTGTGAAAGGCGTCCAGTGCAGAGTCGATTGGTTAACCGGGGGTGTTGCAGGGTACGCATTCCTGAGCTGCGCAACTTCCGCCTGGAGGTTATAAAGCAATCCTCGAGTCTCATTGAGCTCGGCGGCTTGGACGGCTTGGGCTGTTTCCCGAGCTCGTCGCCGTCGGTGTGATCTCGACCCGCTATGCCCAGATGAAGCCTCCTGACTAGCGTCCTGCATGTGCACGTCTTCCGGTTGGCGATTCGGATCTTGGGGTCCCAATCTTTGCCGCATTTCCGGTCGAAGACGGTCAAAAGCTACCGCTCGGGCGACTTCTTCAGGGTCCTCCGCTTGGGCGGGAACCTCATCTGCTTGCTGGGCCTGCCGTGGTGCCTCCATTGCAACAGCACCCCCCGACCCCAACCGCGAACGAGCCGAGCGTCGAGCCCGGGAAGTGGGCTGATGCTGCGGCTCTACCTGAGCGGCCGGGTATACTGGAGGGGCGGCGGCTGGAGCCGTGTACGCAGGCGTGAACGGTGGGTAACCAACCGGAGGAGTGTAGTACATCGGTTGGCCTGGCCAATACCCATACGGTTGAGGTGGGACCGGGTACGGATACTGACCGGGATACATCATCGGTTGAGGGTATTGCTGACCGGGCGTCTGAAATCCCGGTTGTATGTAGTTCACCGGCTGTTGGGCGGCCGGGTATGTGTTTGATGGATGCGGGGGCGAGAGGTTGAGGTTCAGATCGACCGTCTGACCTTGCTGTTGGGTAGCGTGATGGTCAGATGAGCTCGCCGCATCGGCTTGGTCGTCGGCGAAGTTGTTGTATGCCCACGGATATATTGTTGCCAAGAGGCCGAGTGCTCGTCAAGACGTAGCTTTGTTGCACTGGTCCCCACAGACGGCGCCAAAATGATACTGCTAATTATACGTAAGCAATATGAAATAACTCGAGACCAATTAAAGCAAGTAAATGTCTTTATTGATCACGGTAGAGGCCCTAAGTACAATCTACTTGGTTGCTCTGAGTACCGACTGACTGCGGTCGGGATTCTCTAACAACAACCTATCGATCGTCCAAAAGTCCCCTACACTGTAGCTACCGTGGGTATTTATAGCCGTTATGCCGGGGACAAGTCTCCAGCCGTTCGGCATGTCCTCCACGTAGCCACCACGTGTCACCCTTCCGGGTGCCCTGCCTGTCGTCGTGAAGAGCCGCCACGTGTCCTCTGTCAGCTCTCTCGCCAAAGGGCTACCGCTCGGTGGTTGACACCAGCGCTCGGGCAATTCCCGGTCGCTTCCCGACCGGGGTCTTCGCAAAAGCCCGACCTGCTACCTGCAAAGACAGAAAAACAAAGACAAAGGTAATCCGGTCGTGGTGGAGTTTATGTCGGTCGGGATATTCCCTACCATATATATATATATATATATATATATATATATATATATATAGGGATGCACTCAGGTGCGAATAAGTGCTCAGGAGGAAAATGCGAACGAATCAGCCCTCGACACGTGTCCAGATCTAATAACTTAAAAAAAAAAACACGGTGACATTTTCGTAAATGATTGAACATCGAAGTGTAAGTAAAATCACTTACAAGTGCACCTACCTTCACCTATAAATGCATGTAATTTTGCCTTGTTAGCATTCACTTTCCGCAAACATTCATGCACCTGGGTGTGCTTATAACTATATGTGCAACTATTTATAACTATAGGTGCAACTACTTATAACTATAGGTGCTCCTTCTTTCACCTATAAGTGCATGTAATTTTGCCTTGTTAGCATTCACTTTCCGCCAACATTCATGCACCTGGGTGTGCTTATAACTATATGTGCAACTATTTTTAACTATAGGTGCAACTACTTATAACTATAGGTGCACCTACTTTCACCTATAAGTGCATGTAATTTTGCCTTGTTAACATTCATTGATCTGAGTTCAGCGGGTAGTAATACCCCTGAAAACCACTCGCAAACATTCATACACCTAGGTGCAACTACTTATAACTATGTGTGCAACTACATAGAACTATAGGTGCAACTACTTAGAACTATAGGTGCAACTAAGTATTGATGCTCAGTGTAAATTTTTACTTGCACATATAATACATTTTACATGCACATGTAATACATTTTACTTGCACTTCGATGTTCAATTATTTACGAAAATGCCACTGTATTTTTTTAAAAAATCAGTGTTTCTCATCCATTAGATCTGGACACGTGGACGAACAGAATTCATTCCTATTTCGCGCCTGGGCGAAGCATTCGCACCTGAGTGCGATTATATATATATATATATATATATATATATATATATATATATATATATATATATATATATATATATATATATATATATATATATATATATACACACATATATATATACCTGCACATGCATAAGATAACTATGTTATAAAGAACATCTTATAAAATATAAACATGTTATATAAAAAAAAGAAATAAGATTAAATTTTAGCTAGAAATTATACTATCGGATGGTCAATCCACAATCCTTTTTCATGATCAGTACGTATGTAATTAGTATCAATGTTATCTTCACCTAAAGCCACAAGTTAAATACCAATAGAAAATGGTGGAGTTTCATCAAATTTGTCATATTCTTCTTCATCCACAACATCACCAACACCAACAATACTTTTTTTACCTTGTAAGACAATTGACCACTTACGTATCCCTTTTCTCCTTTTGCCATCACACTATACTACAGTCAAAAGAATCTCTTTTTACAGTCCAGTATGTATGGCTGCCTCTCCTCCTCCTTGCCCCATTTTCCACAGCGCGTGCCACTTACTCCCGCCGTAATAAATACAGCCCACAATTCGTGTTTCTATGTATTATGCACTATGGCCTGCATGGGTAGCTCAACTGGTCATAGAGGTGAAACTTTGGAAGAATGACTAGGGATCGAGTCTCACCAGCGGCAGCGTGGGAGCAACCTCTCAAAGTGAGGGGGGCTCCTTGTGCGCAGTGAGCACCGGTCCAGCCTCTATGGTTCATGTTCAGTTGAGTCACCATGATTTACATCCTCCCAAATGCTCTGTCGGGCCCTTAGGGTTGGGATTCAGCCTTTTGGAAGAATGTATTACGTACTATGAATCAACCAACGTTCCTTATTTAGTTCTAACCCTAACGTTGGACACTTATATTATTTGGTCGAACAAGTCGCAATGAGTCATTTTAGTGTACATAATTGCTTCTTATGTGTGATTTGTATATGATTATATTGAAATGAATTTTATTCAGTGTATGTCATTGCATAGTGGTTGTGGACTTGTGGGTAAAATTTGATATTTGTTAAGTTTTATCAACTTTAGAGAAAATTATGTGCATAAAATGTCAAAATATAATAACAATCACTTGAGATCCAATGGTTTGTTCAATAAAATGTTGAATTTGAATGTGTGGAAGTCTAATGCTTTGGGATCCATGTGGATGCTAGCAAATTAAGAGTTGTAATGAAAATCATTGGATGGTTGAAATAAACTTGTTTTTATGTACAAATTAAAATCGAGAGGCCTTCAAGACTCAATTATGGGGGTTCATAATCATCAATTTGTCAACAATAAAATTGAGCGTCTGAAAGTTCACGTAAACCTTTTAAGACAAACCAACAAAGATTTGCTTATGGTCATAATGAGATATGATCAAAAACATAGAAGACTTGTTTAGCTTGAGATGGAAGTATAAGCGGTTCATCATAATATCTTAGCCGACCAAAATCAACTAAGGCAAATCCCAAATCATCTACTCGGACACCCCGCCTGTTATCAACTCAAGAACATCGGAAGAGAGGAATCATATTTCTATTGTATATATATTTAGAGAGAGAGAATAATTGTATTTTGCTATTGGAATTATCAACTCATTTCAAAATCTTTCTCTTATATAAAGTTTCAGAGTTATGTTATTATTAGATTTGAAAAACACTTCAGTCTTAGCTTTGACTTGCAAGTTTTATATGTTGTTTGATCGGAGGTTTTTTAAAAGGAAACTATCAATTAAGTTTGATGTGAATGCCATAAATGTTGAACAATATAATTGAAGCCCATAATTAGGGCATGCAGTCAACAAATGCTAATTTCAGAAATTTCAGCACTCTTTCATCTACATATATGCATTTAGTCAGTGCGATCTGCATCTTCCAAACCGTGTTTGTCGGCTCATCATTAATTAGTTAGTTAGTGTTATGCATGACTCAGATCAACGTAACTGCAATTTGATATGATCAACCTACTCCTAATCAATCAATAATACAAATGAAAATAATGCACTCAACCTGCATGTGATTCCTTTGGGTTATTTATTAGGAACATTAACATATTATAATATATAAACATAAATGTGTAATTTATCTATCAACTTAGAAATACATTTTTCAGTTCATTGCTGAATTTATATTATGCAACAACACGTTAATTAGTATTCAATGTCCGTAATACTAAGAATCGAGGCATGTATTTTATCTCAACTACAAGTCTAAGCCCCTCATGTGATACATACCTTAGTGTTGTTATATTTAAACTTGAATTGAAACTAAAAAAAAAAAAAAGAATTGTAATGCCAAATGAAACTGGAGTATATATAATTAAAATGATGCGACGTCATTTTACTTTATATATGATTCATTCTGCTACATAGATGATGATCCACAATAACATTTATTGTCTTCTACTGGCTAGGCCAATTCAAGGTAGCAGCTTCAGGTTTTCCATAAATCGAGGAAATGGGCTGAACAAATTAAATATGAACTTTCTCCATATATGTTTTAAACTTTTAAAGTAATGCCACATTGGCACCCCACACATTGCAGTAACATTTTACTAATAAGGGTTTTGGATCAATTGCTAAAGTTTGAACATTTGGCCTAGCTAATAGAATTTAGGTTGGCAGAATCTTAAATTTTATGATACACAACGTAACGTGCCTTTTACCTTGGATTGGAATATGATAACCTTCAATTCCCTCGTTCTCTAGTTTATAGATGGCTACGATGAGAACTGTATAAACTGTATTAGATGAACAGTAATTACAACTTTAGAGACTAAGGGAATATATATACAAGAGAGAATCGAGAGATTAGGATAGAGAGTCATAATATGACTCAAATATATAGAGTCCTAATACTCCCCAGGGACGGAACTATAAATTCGATTGAGGGGGGCGAAGAAGTAGGACGGATTCAGAAATTTTTTTCAGTAAAAGCGAAACATTAAAACAAAAGAGATAATTTAAAAAAATAAATAAATTACCTAAGATTTTTTTTTTTTTTGAAAATACCTAAGATTTTATTTATTTATTTATTTATTTTTTTTAACCATTACCTAAGAAATATAGTTATTGTTGGATATGTGCGAAAAATAAAACACATCGAAACTTTATAAAAATATTCATAACAAAATATGAAACATAATTAATTTGATAAAATAATTTGAATAGAAAACACATTACAAATTACACATCTCACTATTAATATAAAAGAACTCACTATTAATATAAAAGAATATGTGTGTGTGTGTGATTGTGTTAAAGCCATATGTTAATGTAACTCAGGATTTGAACCCAAGATCTTTCTTATTACCAAATATATGCTTTACCAATTAATCTAACTTCTCACTTGCTAACATTTACTAGTTTTTTTATACTAATACTAAAACCTATACTATATATACATATATACATACAAAGATTATATAGGGGGTGGGGGTGAGGGTGAGGTGAGGGGGGCACCTCCCCCCGCCTTTGGCTCCCCCTTTGGCTCTAGCACATGGTATACTAGTAACCTGTAGCTTGTCTCTAAGAAAAGAAAATGTAGGACTAGGTAAAGATTTAGTAAATATGTCTGCAAGTTAATCTTTTGTATAGATCAGATGAAGTTAACTTGAATGTCTCCAGAAGCAACTTTATCTCGAACGAAGTGATAGTCAATTTCCACGTGCTTGGTACGAACATGGAAGATTGGGTTTGCACACATATAAGTAGCACCAAGATTATTACACCATAACTTTGGAATAGATATACGTAACACTTTAATCTCACACAACAGAGAGACTATCCACGTTACTTCGGCACATACATCTGCTAGAGCTTTGTATTCTGCCTCAGTAGAAGATCTAACAACAGGTCTTTGTTTCTTACAGACCCAAGAGACGAGATTAGATCCAAGAAACACAGTAAAACCACTAGTGGACTTGCGGTCCTCAGGGTATCCAGCCAAGTCAGAATCGGAGAATGCATGGAGTTCTTTTGATACTGACTTTCTTATACGCAAGCCAAAGTTAATTGTTCCCTTAACATACCTCAAGACTCATTTTAGGTGCTCCCAATGTGATACTGTGGGAGCATGCATGTGTTGACATAACTAATTGACTGCAAAAGATAGATCTGGACATGTGATAGTTAGATACTGTAGTGCTCTTTCCAGATTTCTGTACTGCGTAGGATCCTCATATAAATCTGCACTGAATGGGATATATTTCGGAACAGAAAAAATAGGAGTAGATAATGCTTTACATTCTCCCATTCCAACACGTTTGAAAATGTCATTCATATATCTCTATTTTGAAAGTAAAATTCCATCATCACATTTATTGTCTCAATCCCAAGAAAGAAACCAGGTTCACCAAGATCCCTAATTTTTAATGCAGTAGATAATTCTGTTATTAAACAAGTCACAAGATCTTGATTACTCCCCATCACAAGTATATCATTAATATAGACCAAGAGATACAAATAAGCAGAGTCCAGTGAGTAGTAAAATAGAGACACATCCGTTTTTTATGCTTGACACCCAACAGAAAGTAAAATTATATGTAAACGATTAAACCAAGCTCTAGGAGCCTGTTTTAAGCCATACAAAGAACGTTTAAGTAAGAATACATGATTGGGATACTGAGCATCAATATAACCAGGTGGTTGTTTCATATACACAGTTACAGAAAGATTTTCATTTAGAAAAGCATTGTGTACATCAAGCTGCCTAATAACCCAACCAGAAGATAAAGCCAAAGAAAGAAGCAACCTGACAGTAGTGGGTTTTACCACTGGACTGAACGTGTCAAATAAATCCTGTCCTTGTACCTGATTGAATCCCTTTGCTACTAATCTTTCCTTGTGCCTCTTTTAATAGAACCATCTGCCTTTCGTTTAGTGCGGAAGACCCACTTACACCCAATAACATTCATACTTGTCTGAGAGGGTACGAGACACCACGTTTGATTTTGTATAAGGGCATGGAATTCCTAGTCCATAGCCTCACGCCATTCTAGATGTTTTACTGTCTGAGTGTAACAAGTGGGTTTTGGGGGGCAAAAATGAACACTCAAAGCTGTGGGTGGTGTCTAAGATCTACTGCGAGTCTCCATCGTGTGGGTTCGAGTGGTAGATTTTACTGACTTTCCTCGCGGACGCCCCTTGGGTCGAGTGGTAACAGAAGCTGGCGCCGCATCCTGCTGCTCAGCGGGATACCCCTGCTCGTGAGTAGCACCAGCATGATACAAAGATTTGTGAGAGCCTCCCGCGGGTTGGTCCGGTGGGACCTCTCCTCCCGCAAGTTCTTTTTGCGGAGCCGACGTCACGTCAGTGTGCTGTAGAATCGATTCTGCGCATGGAGTGATTTGATGAGCCTATGGTGTCTACAAAACATTCTTAGTAACAAAGGAAAAAATAACCTCATCAAACTACATATGTCTTCACAAATAAACCTTATTAGTCTGCAATTCCATACACCTATAACCCCGGAATGACTCAAGTAACCTAGAAAAGCACACGGAGAAGACCTGTATGACATTTTATGACGGTTATATGTTTGTAAATAAGGATAACATAGACACCCAAAGACACGAAGAAAAGAGTAGGATGAAGGGTATTTATGCAGAACTAAGTGAGGACTAGAGTTATCTAATACAGTAGATGGCATTCTATTGATTAAATATACAGCAGTCTCAAGATCAAAATCCCAGAATTTATACGGAATGGAGGCACGAGCCATGAGAGTTAAACTTGTTTCAACTATGTGTCTATGTTTTCTTTCGACATGACCATTTTGTTCATGAGTGTAGGCACAAGACAGTCTATGATTAATTCTTAACTGAACAAAAGAATGATGTAGTTTCTTATATTTAACCCTTAGATAAGATTGAATGGATTTAATTTTTCTATTGAAGGAACGCTCGACTATAGTACGAAACTTATCAAAGATATCATAACGATCATATTTTAATTTCATGGGATAATACCAAGCATAGCATGAGTGATCATCTACAAAAATAACAATGTAACGATAGCCATTAGTGGATAATAAAGGAGCTATACCCCAAATATCTATGTATATTAAATCAAGAATATTGGAACTAGATGACTTGACACGTGGCAGTGGGAATCTGGCAGATTTCCCTAACTGACACGCATTACATAGACTCGAATTACAACGAATAGAATTACTCGACCTACTAACCGAACAAGATTGAAGAATACGATGTAAGATACGATGATGTGGATGTCCTAGACGATCATACCACACCGACTCATACGCGCGAGCGGAAAGAAAAACTGAAGGAGACGAACTGCATATAGGAAGCTTGTATAGACCTCCAGAGCTAGTGCCCTGTAGCATAATTTCCTTGGTATTGATATCCTTCACAACAACAAAAAGACGGGTGAAACTCAAAGAATAACACTTTATTATCTGAAGCAAATTTTTTGAATAGTTAATAAAAATATAGAAAAACTGGGAACATGAAAGATATTCGATAATTGAAAAGACCTAGATGGGGTATTAAAGTAAGCATGACCAACAGGACTAATAGATAAACCCTTACTATCACCAACACGCAATGTGTCATTACCAACATATTATATTCCTCAGATGTAGATAGGGCCGCAATGTCTGTGGTCACATGATTGGTTGCTCCCGTGTCTAGAATCCAAACCTGAGAACCATTAGTGTCCAAACCATTATAATTATATGTCAGGTTGGCTTGAGGAGGAGGATATTTTTGAATATCGAAACGGTTGTAACATGCAAGAGCGGTGTGACCATTGCAACCACAGATCTGGCACTTGGACTGACCGTCACTGTCGCCGTTGCCACCTCGGCCGCGACCGCCGCCGCCTCATCCGCCCTGCTGCCTGCCTGCCTCCACCGCGCTGCTCGCCATTGCCTTGATTCTGCCCGCCGCGACCACCGCGATTTGAACGGCAAAATTGTCCTCCTCGTTGGGCAGTAAAGGCAGCTGGCGACGCTCCATCGGCACCGACACCACGAATAAACTCTTGGGTGCCAAGAAAGTCCGCCAATTCCGTGAGAGACACGGGTTGTCCGCGAACTAAAAGTGACGCTGTTAGGTTTTGAAACTCTGACCGTAAACCTCGAAAAACATATAAGTTCATCTCATATAAGCCAACACGAGCACGACCAATGTAATTGGCCACAGACGAATCTCCTTGACAAAGAGATTGAAGTTGGCCAAGTAGATGCAGCGATGTGGCATGTGAAGAGGAGGCCTGTGACTGCTCTATCGATTCCCAAACCTCCCGTAACGTCCGACGTCCAACGGCGAGGTGCATGACTTCCTCCGAGAGAGAGGAAATTAGCATTGACATGAATTCTTTGTCATGACGAAACCAGACCTCATGGACTGAGTTTGGTTGCGGCATGGCATCGGCGGCGACAGGAAAGAAGGCCGCTAGACATATGGTTCGGTTCCGTCAACAAATCCCATGAGCCCGTGTCCTTGCGAAAAGGGCACCACTTGTGTCCTCCAAAACAAAAAATTCTTATGACCGAGCTTGATACTGATAAAGTGATGCGCAGTAGAAAGCGAATTAACACTCATAGAACCGGAGGAAGTAATGGCAGCATTAGAAACAGTCCTTTCCGAAGAATTAACGGTTCCGTCAACCATGGGAATGAGAGAAAAACCCTAGCTTAACTGATAGTAGATGAGAACGGTATAAACTGTATTAGATGAACAGTAATTACAACTGTACAGACTAAGGGAATATATACAAGAGAATCATAGGGAGACTAGAATAGGGATTCAATTACATAGAGTCCTAATCCTAGTCCTAATAGGCTAATAGCTACTCCTCCCGCTACAGCAGCTATGAAGGTGATTTTATATACTCCGTAGTTATTTTAAAGTTGAGTTTGAGGTGTTTTAATTAATATGCATTAAGTGTGTGTGAATCCATATGAGACAGATTTTCTGCATTGTTTAAAGCATAAGACAGATAATAAATGCATGCATGCATTTAGGAAATTTCAACATTATATTCTTTCTTTAATTTCATCTCATTTGCACTTCGTTGGTGTCATCTCTGACCTACCTGTTTGTTTATATGCCAAATTCAGCTAGCTCATCATTGGATTTCATTAAATTACTTACTCTTACTTGTGTTTCAACTGCAAGTTCATATCTTCTCCCATGCCAAATCAGGAATATTTATAATACACAATAAAAGTATTATGCAGCAGATCAGATCTGATCAGATCTCAGTCAACCCAAAATTTCTTTGGATTAGTCCCTCAAACTTTGTCATATTCGATTCTAGGATGGCTACAACATTTTTGCTGATTTATTTGTATTCAGAAGTTGTATATATAACACAATTAGCATTTGTTGTGTGATTCTTAATTTTTGTTGATTTTTAGTCCACCCTGATAGGATTACACAGATCATATCGTGGGATGTTTGAGGATATGATGTTTGAGGAACATATATAGTGATTAATAAGGTTTGTGTTGTATGAATCACTTGGTCCAGAAGCATTCTAAGAGACATCAAGATCACGATTGACCATAAAGAGCAGGTGACTGATCTGATGACAGACAACAACACATGATCGATCGAAACCTTATCTTGTTTTCCTTCCGACAAATTATATTGTCACAATACATACATCTATCTGCTGTACTGAATGGACTCCCAAGAATGGATATTTCAACACTTCATGTAGTGTTGTCCCTCACAGAAAAACTGGATAATATGGTCTGGCCTACCATTTGCCTTCATCTACCTATAAATTAGTGGTTTCTTAAATTTTGCCAAACACAAATCACACCACTTTCTAATGAATTTCTTGTTTACTACTACATACTACACCAATTTATTTGATTCTTTGCTCTCTGATCTATTTGTTAATTAGATCAACCATGGCTTTCCGTGTGCCTCGCATAATTCATGCTAACAGGATCTTGAAGAAGCGAAGTCTACTGCAGATCAGATTTCCCGAAAGGCCACCTTGCTGTCTATATTACCATAAGTTAAAGCCTCAACAATTAAGATATGTGAAAATAATGTGTTACCATAAATTAAATTAGCAATGGAGATTACAAACTAAAAAAGTGAATTCTATATATGGTATTTTTATCAGATCAGATCAGATCAGCTGTACAAGACAATCGTGCTTTACTAGTACGTATACAAAATTGCAGGCAAAAAATATAACGTGTCAACTTAATTGCTTCTAGTTATGTTCCTACTTAAGCAAGCTAAGTGCAAAGTAAGATGAATGAAGGCTTCTTCTTGGCAGGGAATTGTGAGACCACCCATTGGATGAAGGCTTGTTCTTGGCAGGGAATTGTGAGACCACCCATTGGATGATCAAACCCGAATTCTTGCTCAGCTTGACACAACAGTTCCTGGAACAAAGGATGGGTCAGATATGATATGGGAATCACGTATCGATGCTTCTGCCTCTCCCCAACATAGACAGCAAGGTGACCTTTTGGGACATCTCCAGAAGACTTGTTGAAGATGTGAATTATACGACACATATAGATAGCCATGGTTGAGCTAATTAACAAAATTAAGAGTAATTAAAGGATGAAATGAGATTTCATATATGTTGAACTGCTAAGAAAATTGAAGTTGTTAATTGACAATTGTATCTGAGACTTAAGGCTTGGCAGAACCTCTGTTTTATAGGTGAAATTAGCCAGATGTTGTGTGGTGAAGATTGGTGTGAGTGGTCAGTCACTAGTGATATACAAGTAGAACACATGATTTAGTATTCCACTTGGACCTAAAGTATATTAGTTGAGGATAGGATATGATGTAGGGCGGCCGGAGAGCCATAATATAATATAGTGATAAAGGTAGGTTCATGTGCGTAGCTTCTTCTTTCATCTGAGCTAAACACTTGGTCCAGAAGCATTTTATGAAACATCAAGCAGGTGACTACTGATGAAGCCCCCTTGTCTTGTTTTCCTTCCTTCCAACAAGCTAGAATGGATATGATATCTCAAGATGCAACTTCATACTTCATGTGGTGGTCTCTCTCTCTCAATATTATATTGCTCACCAGTCACCACAATTAATCTGGTCCACAGAAAAACTGGATAATATATATGGCTGGTTACGTTGCTGGTTATTTGTTGGTTGAAGTTTTTTTAAGATACCCTACCAAGCATGTACGCCCAGCTGGCCTGGACCTATCATTTTATAAGTCCGGGGCGAAACAAAAATAAGGGCCCTTAATATATGAAGTTAAAAGATCGTAAATTATTTTGTAGACTCCGATCTACCTTGCAAGGTGGACCTGGGTCAAAGTGATCACAATTTACATTTTAAAAATTCACAATTTGTATACTACGAAGTACAAACACACAATGTTAATATATATGTAATTGATTATCTTATTTTGTATTCACAAGTTTTTTTTTCAAATACTGCAATCACTCAATATTAACATATTAGGATTTGATAACCCTATATTTTATTCACAAATTTCCTTCTACAGTTGTTATGTGTTTTGACTCAGAAACACAATTTATATTCTAGAAGTTCACAATTCTAATACTAAATATACATAATTTACACATCGTTTAGAATTAGGGTCCACCTTGTAAGGTGCATCTTTGTTTATGGTATAAAAACTCTGATAAAAGATTGTATGAGTTAATTGAAAATAACAAAATGATAATTTTGAATTTTTGTAAACATATAGTTTTTTTTTTTATTATTAAAAAAGCATTGTATAATAGCATTCGAGTAGTGTCCATTCAAACTTTGGGATCCTATATGAAGCATAATCATAAATTAATTCAACATTCACTAATATATATCTATTAACTGAGATAAATATATCACATGGTTGTAATTGTTAAATAAATTTAAAAATTAATAAATAATTTTGAAGTCATGGATTCAAATATTTGCATATGCAAACATTTGTTTTAAATTCATCAATTCTTTTTTTGAAACAAAGTTAGGGGCCCCGACCAACGTTGGGCACAGGGCGGGTGCCCATCCCGCCCACCCCTCTGGGCCGACCCTGACGCCCAGAAATATATTTTGTAACTGCATGCTAGTACGTACTTGGTTTCTAGGTTGGAAATTAAAGCAAAGCTGGGTTTATTGCACTTTTGGTAGTGACACTATCAGGATTGATCCATAACTTTCAAACTTTGCAATCTCGATCCACGACTATTATTTTTTTGTAAAAATGGTCCTTCCAACCCATTTTTCGTCAATATTTCACCGGAGTCAGAACTGATGAAGTATATAGTGCAATGGTGCAGCGCAGCAACAGAATGGAGACAAGAAGACGCATTTGGTAGACGTCTTTGGTATACGCCTTTGGTAGACGCGTTTGGTAGACGCCTTTGGTAGACGCGTTTGGTAGACGTCTTTAGTAGACGCCTTCGCCTTTGGCAGTAGACACTTTCGGCAGTTATAACTGCTTCTTTCTTATCTCTGTATATAAGCTCATGTTGAGCTTCCTTTTTCAATGTTAATCAATTCCCTTTCTTCTCTGCTTAGACTCTAGTATACTTTGCTCAACAATATGGTTGATTCTCATGCATAACCTGAGATAATTCATCATGGTATCAGAGCACCGCAGCTACGCAAAGGTGGTGATGTCAGAAAATCAGAACAACAACGACGGAGGCTCGACAGAACAAGCCGAAGCCGGAGCTTCTTCGAGTCAGATTTCGATGAACGTAGATCATGCACAGGAATTCGACGATCCTTGGTATCTCTATATCACGGAGAATCCTAATTTGATTCTCGTCTCTCCGCCTCTGTCCGAAGTAAACTATGCGTCATGGAGTCGATCAATGAAAATTGCTCTCGAGGTGAAGAACAAATATGGATTTGTTGATGGATCCATCACTAGGCCTGAGGAAACTGATCGGAGATTCTCTGTTTGGAGGAGGTGCAACAACATTGTTTGCTCATGGATCCTCAAGTCTCTTAGCTCCACGATTGCAGAAGGAGTCTTGTACCTTAAGACTGCATCAGATGTGTGGAACACTCTGAAGAAGAGATATTCTCAGATAGATTCACACAGGATTGCTGAACTACAAAATAAGATCTATCGATGCTCACAAGGTAATCTCTCAATCAACGAGTATTTTACTAAAAGCAATGGTTTATGGATGCAAATGAATGCTATGAGGCCAATTCCTGCTTGTGAATGTGTTCCTAAGTGTACATGCTCCCTAGTAAGAAAAATCCAAAAGGAAAAAGAAGAGGATCAAATCATTAGGTTTTTAGAAGGCCTAAGTGAAGAGTATGAGAGTATTAAATGTGCAATTCTTGTTATGGAACCTATTCCTGCCATTGAGAAAGCGTTGAGTATGGCTTTAAAAATGGAAAGGAAAATTAAAAACTCTTTCAATCAAAGGAATAATGATACAGTTCAAGCAAATGTTCTGCAAAATAGTCAAGATCCGTATGAAGAAGAACAGCCTCTAGTGGCAGTCTCAGCCCTAAACAGTAAGAAAAAAATACAATAATGGCAGTGGAAATGGGAATGGATCAGGAAAGAGTATGCCTAAGTGTACTTTCTGTAGGAGACTTGGTCACACCATCGACAAATGCTACAAGAAACATGGTTTTCCCCCTGGCTGGATCCCAGGATATAAGTCTAAAACTAGACAAACTCAGTACTCACAACAAGCTCCTAATTCCCTTGTGAATCAGGTTGGTGATGTAGGTCTCACATCTGAACAATTTTAGAAATTTCTATCTCTATTACAGAATCAGAACCAGGGGAATCAAGCATCAACTAGTGCAACTGTGACTATTAGTAAAAATGGTCTTAAGCCAGATTTCAAAAACTCTATTGAAGGCAGGTTCATCTCTAATCTCCATATTAACAATGCCTTATTTTCATCAAGTGTATGGATTCTTGATTCTGGTGCCACAAATCACATTACATGTTCTTTGCATTTTTTTTGAGACATGCCATGTCATTCATGAAGTTTCTGTTAAGTTGCCTATTGGGGAAATGATGAGTGTCTCACACATAGGACAAGTCAGGCTAGACATGAACATATTGTTGCAAAATGTTTTGTACATACCATCCTTCAATTTCAACATTATATCTGCAACAAAATTGATAAGGCAGTCAGGTTATGAAATCATTATGAAAGCTGACTCTTGTAAACTTCAGGGACCTCTTGGGATAGTGGATGGTTTTGCTAAAGAAAGAAATGGGCTATATTTGATAAACAACCCCCCTGTCAAGAAGAAGACTGGTAGTTCAGAGAAGTTTCTAGATCATGTAACAGTTTCTCTTTACAGCTGTGGCATGACAGATTAGGCCATTTTCCTGTAAATAAGATACAATTGTTGAAAGGAATAAAACTTGCCTCTTCTCTGAAATGTCCTAATTTTGTTTGTGATGTTTGTCACTTTGCAAGACACAAGAAATCCACATTTCCTGTCAGTGTTAATAGAGCTAAGGCATGTTTTGATTTATTGCATATGGATGTTTGGGGCCCCTTTACTGTTGCATCCCTCAAAGGGGAACATTACTTCTTGAATATGGTAGATGGTCATAGTAGGTTTACCTGGTTACATCTAATGAGGCACAAATTAGAAGTGGAGCTTATTTTCTAGAATTTTTATAATATGGTTTGCACTCAGTTCCAAGCCAAGATCAAGGTTGTTAGAACATATAATGGTGGTGAATTTATGATGAATGATTTTTTTGGTGAGAAGGGAATTCTACATCAGAAATCTTGTGCATACACACCTCAACAGAAAGGGGTGGCAGAGAGGAAACATCAGCATATTTTGAACATGGCAAGGGCTCTAAAATTTCAATCTGGACTGCTTGACAAATTCTGGGGTCATTGTGTTCTACACTCTTCTTACCTGATCATCAGGCTACCTACTGATGTTCTAGATGGATATACTCACTACCAAGTTTTATTTGGCACAGACATAGACTATGGTCAGCTCAGACCTTTTGGTTGTTTATGCTTTGCTGCGACAATTGCACAAGGCAGAAACAAAATGGAATCAAGAGCTAAGAAATGTGTTTTTCTGGGATTTGCTGCCAATGTAAAGGGTTATTTACTGTATGATATTGCTAACAAAGTTACCTTTATCTCTAGGGATGTTAGGTTCTATGAGTAGACCTATCCCTTTAAGCAAGGCAATCTACAGAATACTACATCAGAATTATTCAATCCCACTCTACCCCTTATTCCGATCTCAGTTGAAGTTGATGCTACTGTCTTGGATTCAACACAAGTCATTCCGACAGACACTTCCCCAAGTAGAGGAATTCATGATGTTAATACTAGTCCTGGTGACACAACCTATGATGCACCTCTACAAATTCCTCATGACTTGTCACCGAATATTCATATAGAACTCCCACAGCTTGGTTCTGATTCACCAAAACAGAATACTGAACAGATGGAGCCTCCACCTACTGATGACATTGATCCTCCACAGCCAAGAAGGTCAGCTAGGATAAAAACCATCCCTTCCAGATTCCAGGATTACCATTGTCAGTTTGCTATTAGAACTTCACCTCATCCATTGAGCAAGTTTATTTCCTATGACAATTTGCCTTCCAGTCTGAGGATCTGTGCCTCTTCTATCACTGACGTACATGAGCCCCAAACTTATAATGAGGCAGTGAAACATGAGCAATGGAGAAATGCAATGCAGAATGAGATACAGGCACTGATCAGAATGACACTTGGATTTTAACAGATTTGCCACCTTGAAAAAACCCCAATTGGATGTAGATGGGTGTACAAGGTCAAATACAAGTCAAATGGTTCCATTGAAAGATATAAAGCTAGGTTGGTTGCCAAAGGATATACTCAACAGCTTGGAGTTGATTACATTGAGACTTTTTCTCCTACTAGGATGACAACAATTAAAACCTTTCTTGCTGTTGCTGTTGCTAAAGGTTGGGACATTCAACAACTTGGCATTAATAATGCTTTCTTACATGGTGATTTGCAAGAAGAAGTATATATGGTTTTACCTCCAGGTTTTCAAAGTGATAATCCTAATCAAGTGTGCAGATTGGTGAGATCCTTGTATGGTTTGAAGCAAGCTAGTAGGCAGTGGAATGCCAAGATAACTGGAGCTTTGCTAAGCAATGGTTTCCAATAGTCATCTGCAGATCCATCACTGTTTACAAAGTGTCTTAATGATTCCTTTATTGCATTATTGGTATATGTTAATGACATTTTAGTTGCAGGCAACAATCCAGTCCAGATTAATCAATTGAAGCAGTTTCTGGACAGATCTTTCAAGATCAAAGATCTTGGCCAATTGAATTTTTTTCTTGGCATTGAGGCTTTCAGAAATTCCAAGGGGCTTAACATTTGTCAGAGAAAATATATTCTTGAGATTTTAGAAGAGAATGGATTCCTGGAATCCAAGCCAACAAATACTCCTTTCACTACAGGTCTAAGGCTCTCTAATATGGAAGGAGGTCTACTTGATAACCCTGAAATCTATAGAAGATTGGTTGGAAAATTGCTATATTTAACCAACACTAGACCTGATATTTCCTATGATGTGCAACAGTTAAGCCAATTTGTTGATAAGCCAAGACATACTCACTTAACAGCAGCTCATAGAGTGCTGAGATACTTGAAAGGATCTCTTGGAAAGGGCCTATTTTATTCATCAAATTCTGATATCAAAGTGCAAGGCTTTTCTGATTCTAATTGGGCAACATGTGCAGAAAGTAGAAAGTCCATAACTGGCTATTGCATTTACATTGGAAAGTCTCTAGTCTCATGGAGAACCAAGAAACAAGCCACCATTTCCAGGTCATCCTCTCAGGCTGAATATAGAGCTTTAGCATCAACTGTTTGTGAGATCCAATGGTTGATATATCTGTTGGCAGATTTGAAGATACACATTGACAGCGCAATGGTGCAGCGCAGCAACAGAATGGAGACAAGAAGACGCATTTGGTAGACGTCTTTGGTAGACGCGTTTGGTAGACGCCTTTGGTAGATGTCTTTAGTAGACGCCTTCGCCTTTGGCAGTAGACACTTTTGGCAGTTATAACTGCTTCTTTCTTATCTCTGTATATAAGCTCATGTTGAGCTTCATTTTTCAATGTTAATCAATTCCCTTTCTTCTCTGCTTAGACTCTAGTATACTTTGCTCAACAATATGGTTGATTCTCATGCATGACCTGAGATAATTCATCAAGAACCATTTCCAGCAAAAGCAGGCCAGAAAATTGACAAAAAATAGGCCGGAAGGACATTTTTGTAAAAAAAAACAATAGTCATGGACCGAGAATGCAAAGTTTGAAAGTCATGGATCAAACCTGATAGTGTCACTATAGTCGTGGGACCAAAAGTGTGATAAATTCAAGCAAAGCTATTTCATACTTCATGTGTTGGTGTGCCGTACTAATGCCTGCTAAAATAAATCTTCACCACAGAACATCTGATCTGGATATATATATATATATATATATATATATATATATATATATATATATATATATATATATATATATATATACATATATATATATACATATACATACATACATATACATACATACATACATACATACATACATACATACATATGGTCGTTGCAACACGATTGAATGAAGAGGCTTTAAAACTATTAGTTGGATTATTAGGATTCCTAGCCTCTTCAGCTAATATCTTTAAAAATACGCCCTCCATTGGCTTTGTCCACCGAAATTGTTTAGAAGTGGCAATTCCCTTTCCCTTATTCATGTTGCTATAATAACATAAAAACAATAACAACCAATGTCAACCAATAACAACAAAGCATACTCAAGTACAACTAATAATATCCAATAACAAAGTATAAGCAAGTACACAACAATAAGAAATGTTCAACAACTAATAATATTCATTAACAAAGCATACTCAAATACATAACAATAAGAAACTAGACACTAATTCCTAATAATAAAGTCATTCCACATTTGTTCTGCCATCTCATCCCTTTTTGTATTCCATTGTCTAGCTTCTTGTCTTTCTTCTGTTTGGGTATGAGTTAAGGGTAACAAGTTATCGTCATCAACATCAACTGTTGCTTGATTCAACTCATCATTAGGATCAACACCCATAATATGGTTATGAATTATACAACAAGCTAAAACTATATCCACTTGTGTCTGGTAATCCCAAAAAGGTTCAGCATCTAACACACGGAACCGTTTCTTCAAAATTCCAAACACTCTCTCAATAGATGTACGTAAAGACGAATGACGAAGATTGAAAAGTTCTTTCTTATTCTCGGGACGATGAGCACTAAACTCTTTCAAATGGTATCTAACGCCACGATATGGAGTAAGTATTCCATTCCGTATGCCATATCCAGCATCACCAAGATAATATTTCCCTACAAGTTTACATAATTTGATTACTTATATGCAATAACGAACAACACAATGTACAAATTGATTATATAATTCTATTTTATACCTTCTGGAATTTTAAATTTATTTGGACGTGTGAGTGCATCATTCAAGACCCGAGAATCATGTGCACTACCTTCCCACCCAGCTAGCACATAACAAAATCGCAAATCAAAAGTGACAGCAGCAAATACATTTTGTGTTGTTCCACCCTTACGTCCGCGAAAGCTTCCTTGCATATTAATTGGCACGGATGCACGAATATGGGTTCCATCTATTGCTCCTAAGCAGTCTTTGAAATATGGATAAAATCTTGGATTGCTAATTATTTCATGAGGAGTTACTTCACCATCCGGTAGTACTACGAGGTTCGTATACAAAGATAAAATGGCTCTCAAAACACTTCTAAAGTAACGATGAACTGTCTCAATTGACCTATAATACCTTGACCCAATTACTCGAAAGCGTACATTGTGACCTATTATATGTAAAAATATTAACACTTGTTCCTTAATACTTACGGCTCTAGTTGCGCGTAATAAGTTCTTAGTAGCAAAAATGTCACACAATTTATAGAAGGAAATAGGTCGCATTCTAATAACGCTAATGCATTTGTTATCACCCTCACACAAGATACTATTTATGTAACTCTCTCGCTCATCATCTCTATTGAGGATGTCATGACCTATTTGGTTTGTATTCCTAAGTTGTTGCAATAGAAGGACTAACATAGCTAGTATAGCACTTGCTGCACCCATAACAGTTGCACGCACATGATTTCTATCCATCTATACAATCAAAATAATAATCCAACAAATAACAACAATTAAAATTAACGCATAACCACAAATTATGCAAAGCATGTTATTATATAATCAATAAAAAAAATACCAGCAACAACTTCACGGTTTGGCATAAAAAATACAAACAAAAAAAATTGTAACTGGTTTCGAAACCAATTAATAAAACCATTCATTGGTTTCCGATCGGAAACCAGTGTTAACACTGGTTTCCGATCGGAAACCAGTGTTCACTGGTTTCCAACCGGAAACCAGTGTTCACTGGTTTCCAATTGGAAACCAGTGACGCACTGGTTTCCGATTGGAACGCACTGGTTTCCGATCGGAAACCAGTGCATGGTTTCTGATCGGAAAGTGACTGGTTTTCCGCATCGGAAACCATATCTGGTTTCCGATGCGGAAAACCACACCCATAATATTTGGAAAAAAAATTAAAAAAATTAAAAAAACATACCTTGTAGCTTTTCTAGTGTTGGTAAACTTTTGTGGATTGTTGGAGAAGATGCGTGGGTAGGTCTTTGTTGAATGTTGAAGTAGCGGTGAAGGGAGAAGAAGCAGTGAAGGGAGAAGAAGCGTGTCTCGGATGTTGATTGAAAGATGGAAAATGACTTCCGCCAAAAAAAAGGGGAAGTCATTTTCCTGATTTCAGCCCTTATTTTCCATTGACTAGAAGTCATTTTCCTTTGACTTTTTCATTTTCAGCCTTCCCAAACACCAAAAACTTGGAAAATGACTTCCAGAAGTCATTTTCCGGGTTTCCAAACAGACCCTTAGTAAAACCATCTGCCACTTGATTGTTTGAGGCAACAGATAATAGCTTAACTGTTCCTGTAACACCCCGTGTTACGGCCCCTAAAACCAATTAGTTAATTAATCAATAGCCCAAGAGAAAGAATAAATTATAATGATTAATTAGGGAAAAAGGCCCACCATAGTCCATGGGCCCTCATATATAAACCCAACCCCTAAGCCCAATCCTTAGTTCAAAAAGGAATAGAATTAGCAAACCTATAATATTAGTTCCTAATTAGGACTCCTAAATATATAAATAGGGGACTTAAGAGGCACCTAGAACTCCCCACATGATTAACGCCCCACCACCCCAAAAGAGCTCCAAGAATCCCCTTAGGAGAAATCAAGAAAGCAAGGAAGCTTAAAGAAAGATCCTTCATAGCCAAGGAATTAATTAAGGCTAAGAGGTAACCCATGTCTCAACAAAACCTATATTCATAGTTATAATTCCCCCTTAGGGTTTCCCCATATTATTGTACATTGGCGAGTTATGATGATTATTATTGGTAATTGATGCGATGATCCCATGGGGGATCTTGATAATCTTGATATTGGGAGATTCTTGATGATTATATGTAGTTCTTGATGATTATGTGTTGTTCTTGATAATTGTGTGATACTCTTGATGTTTATGTGTTATTCTTATCGAATCTTGCAATTAGAAGACGAACCGTATTCTTGTTGATATAAAAGTGATTAGAACCCTAGGTTGTATCGTATGATCTTATTCTTGGATTATCGGGTGGGGAAATCGCATGTTTGGGTGTTGATTATATTTAGAAAAGCATGATAGGTTATGTGTCGTTCGTTTCTTGTATTTGATTCGTTAATTGTCTACGTGTTGTCGTTAATTGCGTTGTAAAGTGTCTAAGCATGGTTTCGGGTTCCACAACGGTTCCCGGGGCGTAAAGTGCGTGAAAAGAGTCAGTGGGGGGTAGGGGACCCGCCACCTACCCACGGCCGTGAAACACCGCCCGGCAGCGGGTGGCCGGCGGGCGGGCAGCTGCCCGCCGGCGACCCGCTGCCCAGAACAGTAAAGTCCGGCGGGTGGCCCCCCACCCACCGGCTACCCGCTGGAAATTATCCCACCTTGGGATCCCGGCTTCCCCGTTTGATGTTCCCCCGTTCCCCGTGGTGTCCCAACGGACCCCGTTTATCGTGCCTATGTCTAGTTTGATGTTTCGGGTACCGTTCGTAGGTTTATGAGTCTTATATATTGCATGCTAGTTGGATTGGTATCCCGTTGAACTAGGTGGAAGAAGTATGAACCCCTTAGGACCATTCTTAGTATGTGAAGGATCACGCATAGGTTTTGTTATACGCTTTCTCCCCTTCCCAATGTGTTAATGTGGGTTGCATGTGCTTGCTATGTGTTATGTGTGTATGATACCCCAATTCGGTTGTGATCGGATTGGTTATTCCTGAGCTGCGGTTCAGAAGCTGGCTGCGGTCAGATTTACACTCTCGGGCTGCGGTCCACCGTTTGGTTGCGATCAAACGTTTCTATACGAGCTGCGGTTCGTCCTTTTCCCTGGCTGCGGTCAGATGACATTCTCTTGGGCTGCGGTCCACTGTTTGGTTGCGATCAAACACTATGATGAGCTGCGGTTCATCAGTCGGTTGCGATCGACCCCTCCGTGTTGCGATACGGGGCAGGGTGCTGCGGGGCCGTGTCAGAGCTATATGCGCTGACCCTCATGTATGGGCATGCGATTGGTCCTGTGGCGCCAACAAAGTGTGTTATGTGTTGTGACAGGGACGAGTTGTGATTACGAGTGTCTTGGGGGATGTGACTATGGGATTTATATTGGGGATTGTTCATGTTGGGTTATGATCATTGTTTATGCTTTGCCTTATCTGCCTTATCTGTTGTGAACTGCATATGCTCGTTATAACTGTTGCTTGTGTCTGGCCTTATCTGTCGAGTCATTCCCGGTTTAAAGCTAGAGTTCGTAGGAAATATCTTCATGCTCAAAATGGTTTTCGTATATCTATATATATCTCTATATGTATTGTATTTCAACGCGTTGGAGTGGGTTACCAGCATCTCTCGCTGAAGATATATTTGGCTTTCAGGCACAGAGGACTAGAGCACTGGAGCGCGCTAGAACTGGAACGTAGAAGTAGATTAGTTTCCCTTTTCGGCCTGCGCGCCATATTATGCATTGTGTTTCAATGGATACTAGTTGACAGCCTGTGCACCTGGGTTCTCTAGCCCTGGTGTGGCATAGCACCCCGTACGCTTGTATTTATATCTTGGGATTTAATAAGATTCTACCTTTATTATAAGTTTTAAATGTCTTAAAAATCTGGGGTGTTACAGTTGGTATCAGAGCCTAAGTTTGACCCTAGGAAAAGACTCTTAAGACCGGACTTTAGGACATTAGGCTTGAACTCTAGGTACCTAGGAACATAGGACTCAGGAATCTTAGGACGCGCGGTGAGATTGTGAAACCTACACATAACTTCTCTACACTTTACCCTTCCTCATTCTAAAACCCTTCCCCACTTATCACTTCATAAGAAGTACGTCAGACTCTAATTTAACGTTCTTATAAACACTGACCAGAAAAACGATAGCATGGCACCAAACAGAAGGCAATCAAGAACTCCAGAGCCCGCCACAGACGACCCCTTGACCCAAACCCTACGACAGCTGACACAAGTCGCACAGGCACTAAGTGACGCGTCCCTTCGCAACAACAGGCCCCCACCACCTCCATCAAACGCAAACTCAGACGTCGCCCGACAAGTTTCAAATCACCGACCACCCACGTTTTCGGGAGAAGAGGATCCCGCGGTCCTAGAAGAATGGATCCGAACCCTTGACAAGATTTTTGGGGTAGTAGAATGCCCGGAGGAACGCCGCGTAGAGATAGCCTCGTTCTACTTCGGGCACGAGGCCGATCTCTGGTGGATCCACGAGGGACCCACTTATCAACAAGAACCGGGGTTCAATTGGGAGAACCTCAAGACACGACTACGAGAGAGATTCTATCCAACCCACGTAAAAGCATCCATGTACGAAGAGTTCCTTCATCTAAAACAAGGAACGACCACCGTCGTAGAATACCATAAACGATTCCTCGAGCTGGCACGCTTCGCGCCAGAGCTAGTCCCCACCGAGGTAACCAAGATAGAGAGATTCGTGTCGGGCCTCAACTTCGAAGCTCGAAAGGCGCTAGTGGTAAGCAGATCTCGGACCCTCAACGAGGCTTACTCCAGTGCCGCGAATCTCTATCGGATCCAACTACTCCAACGCGGAGTTCAGGAACAAATACAAAGAAGAAACACCGGAAGTGGGGCACCGCCAGTGAAAAGAACGAGAAACGACACCGGCACAAGGTCGAACAACCCAACCAACCAAAGACCGCCCCTGGGAAACAACGAAGCTAATCCAAGAAGCTTCCCTTGCCCGAGATGCAACAAAAGCCACAGGGGCAAGGATTGCGCGGGCAACCCCTGGCGATGCTTCAACTGCGGAGAGGAGGGGCACAAGGCCTTCCAGTGCACTCGACCCCAAAGACCGCGCCCCGCCACCGTGGGCCAACACGGGGGCACCGGTCATCAAGGAAGTTACGGCGCTCCCGGAAAGGTATTCGTTATGAGCCACACTCAAGCCAACCTCGGAAACGAAGAGGACCTAGAAGGGGGAAACCCAATCCCGGAGGACGAGGACCATACGGATCCCACAGAAGAAAATCCAGAAAACGAGTTCTGTCTAGGATAAACCATCACACCCCTTGTAACCACCTCCCGTGTCGTAAAGACCACTTATTTAGCTTAGCTATTTCGAAAGTATTATGAATAAGGATTTTGATGGAATTTCAATTCCACTACGGAGGTAAAGCACAAGTTACACCATCAACCCAACCCTTCCCCCACTAAAGGACGAAACAAGGAAAAGGACAAAAAACCATACCATCAAGAAATGCCTAATGTCACTATTAGAAATTGAACCCTAGACCTCTTATTTACAAGTCCAAACCCCTAACCACTAAGCCATGAGTGTTTCTTGAAACCTCAAGGGAATACTCCCAAAACCCACAAAACCCCCAAATAAAAAACCCTTCTTCTTCTACCTCTCCTTCTTCCTTCCCACCTCTCCCCTCCATTGCCTCTCACGCACACCACCACCCCACCCAAGCAAAATCCGGCAGCCACTCGAACGCCACCCCCCACCGATAGCCGCCACCGGCCGAACGACGACCGCCGTCGCCGTACCGCCTCGCCGCCGCTCCAGCCGATCGACGTCCACCGTCCGAAGGACGCCCCGCCGTCGACCCGCTGCCCCCACTGCCCAGTCGACCCCATAGCGCCATCACACCCCCCACCACACCAGAGCCGGACCCCACCTCACCGGCGTCGACCTCGCAAGCGGAGAATACGTCGAAACCCCGCCGCCGCCTCGCCGGAAAACCGCACCGCCTCGCCGGAAAAATCGCCGGCAAACATCACCATCAAACGAGCATCACGATGCCAAAGAAACCCCTCGGAATCCGCACCCCGGAGTGGAGCAACGCCGATTACACCGTAATCGGAGGTAAAGCACTCGAACCCGACCAATTCTCTCCGGAATTGGTTGATATGCTTAAACACCAAGGGCTCCTAGATGCATACCTCACCATCAAGGGGGATACATACCCCGAATTGGTGAAGGAGTTCTATCAACACCTTGTGGCCACCAAACGGGGGTGACAAGATAGAGATCACCATCAAGGTCCGTGGCAAGGAAATTGTGCTTTCCGAAGGCCGGTTGGCCAAGCTCTTGAAATTGACCACCACGGGTGTGTCTAACTATGACCGAAAGGGGTGGATTGATACCCAAACTACGGGATACAAGGACTATCTCGGGTACTTACTCTGGAAAGAGGACGGGTTCACCTCGGCCACTCGACCAAACCGAAAGTGGCTATCGGCGGAGCAAAAGATATTGGTTATGATTGTAACCGATAGCCTCTTGCCCACAAATAACAAGAGCAAGGATGTGGGGAGCTTAGAGTGCACCTTTGCGTATCTCCTAAAACATAAAATCAAGTTCAGCCTGCCGGCACTCATGCTAAAGCACATAGAGTTCTGCAAGACAAACAACCGGCTTAGCCTACCCTACGGGATGATCCTAAGTTGGATCATGGAGAAAAAGGGGGTAGACCTAAGCCACACCGAGGTCAAAACCGCCAATGGCATGGTTTTCAATGCCCAAAACCTCCGCCGCAACGACATCTACTACACTGAAGGAGGACACTATCTCACCCTCGAAGAAATTTGCCAAAAACCCGAGGACGAACGTAGGGAATTGGTTGATCGGTTGGACATCTCCAACAAAAAGCTCAAGCGAGCCATGCAAAATTGCGGAGGTACGGAGGGAAATGAGGGACAAGAGGAGGAAGACGGGCCTAACCCGTCAGTGCACCCACAGCCAGGAGGGAACCCGAGGGGACAAGACGAGGGTTCGGTCAACGAACGCATACTCGCACAGCTCGACCGACAGAATCAAATCATGGAAGAAGGGTTCTCATCCTTGATTCGCACCACACGCGCACTCGATCAAAGAGTAGCAGCAATCGAGGCCGCCTTGGGCACTCGCGGTGCACCGAGTTCCAGCGCAGGAAACCGAGGTACAACCGAAAACTTCTCTATCACAACACCATCAAAAGTTCAGCCTACCCCAAGACAAGACAAACGTAAGGCCGCAACCCTAATCAGGAGGCCGAGCTACGAGGTGTCTAGGGGTGGAAGGATGGACTATAACACCGGGCTTCGGGGACGAAGCCCCTTGTAAGGGGGGGGGGGGAGAGTGTAACACCCCGTGTTACGGCCCCTAAAACCAATTAGTTAATTAATCAATAACCCAAGAGAAAGAATAAATTATAATGATTAATTAGGGAAAAAGGCCCACCATAGTCCATGGGCCCTCATATATAAACCCAACCCCTAAGCCCAATCCTTAGTTCCAAAAGGAATAGAATTAGCAAACCTATAATATTAGTTCCTAATTAGGACTCCTAAATATATAAATAGGGGACTTAAGAGGCACCTAGAACTCCCCACAAGATTAACGCCCCACCACCCCAAAAGAGCTCCAAGAATCCCCTTAGGAGAAATCAAGAAAGCAAGGAAGCTTAAAGAAAGATCCTTCATAGCCAAGGAATTAATTAAGGCTAAGAGGTAACCCATGTCTCAACAAAACCTATTTTCATAGTTATAATTCCCCCTTAGGGTTTCCCCATATTATTGTATATTGGCGAGTTATGATGATTATTATTGGTAATTGATGCGATGATCCCATGGGGGATCTTGATAATCTTGATATTGGGAGATTCTTTATGATTATATGGAGTTCTTGATGATTATGTGTTGTTCTTGATAATTGTGTGATACTCTTGATGTTTATGTGTTATTATTATCGAATCTTGCAATTAGAAGACGAACCGTATTCTTGTTGATATAAAAGTGATTAGAACCCTAGGTTGTATCGTATGATCTTATTCTTGGATTATCGGGTGGGGAAATCGCATGTTTGGGTGTTGATTATATTTAGAAAAGCATGATAGGTTATGTGCCGTTCGTTTCTTGTATTTGATTCGTTAATTGTCTACGTGTTGTCGTTAATTGCGTTGTAAAGTGTCTAAGCATGGTTTCGGGTTCCACAACGGTTCCCGGGGCGTAAACTGCGTGAAAAGAGTCAGTGGGGGGTAGGGGACCCGCCACTTACCCACGGCCGTGAAACACCGCCCGGCAGCGGGTGGCCGGCGGGCGGGCAGCTGCCCACCGGCGACCCGCTGCCCGGAACAGTAAAGTCCGGCGGGTGGCCCCCCACCCACCGGCTACCCGCTGGAAATTATCCCACCTTGGGATCCCGGCTTCCCCGTTTGATGTTCTCCCGTTCCCCGTGGTGTCCCAACAGACCCCGTTTATCGTGCCTATGTCTAGTTTGATGTTTCGGGTACCGTTCGTAGGTTTATGAGTCTTATATATTGCATGCTAGTTGGATTGGTATCCCGTTGACCTAGGTGGAAGAAGTATGAACCCCTTAGGACCATTCTTAGTATGTGAAGGATCACGCATAGGTTTTGATATACACTTTCTCCCCTTCCCAATGTGTTAATGTGGGTTGCATGTGCTTGCTATGTGTTATGTGTGTATGATACCCCAATTCGGTTGCGATCGGATTGGTTATTCCTGAGCTGCGGTTCAGAAGCTGGCTGCTGTCAGATTTACACTCTCGGGCTGCGGTCCACCGTTTGGTTGCGATCAAACGTTTCTATACGAGCTGCGGTTTGTCCTTTTTCCTGGCTGCGGTCAGATGACATTCTCTTGGGCTGCGGTCCACTGTTTGGTTGCGATCAAACACTATGATGAGCTGCGGTTCATCGGTCGGTTGCGATCGACCCCTCCATGTTGCGATACGGGGCAGGGTGCTGCGGGGCCGTGTCAGAGCTATATGCGCTGACCGTCATGTATGGGCATGCGATTGGTCCTGTGGCGCCAACAAAGTGTGTTATGTGTTGTGACAGGGACGAGTTGTGATTACGAGTGTCTTGGGGGATGTGACTATGGGATTTATATTGGGGATTGTTCATGTTGGGTTATGATCATTGTTTATGCTTTGCCTTATCTGCCTTATCTGTTGTGAACTGCATATGCTCGTTATAACTGTTGCTTGTGTCTGGCTCTTATCTGTCGAGTCATTCCCGGTTTAAAGCTAGAGTTCGTAGGACATATCTTCATGCTCAAAATGGTTTTCGTATATCTATATATATCTCTATATGTATTGTATTTCAACGCGTTGGAGTGGGTTACCAGCATCTCTCGCTGAACAGATATATTTGGCTTTCGGGCACAGAGGACTAGAGCACTGGAGCGCGCTAGAACTGGAACGTAGAAGTAGATTAGTTTCCCTTTTCGGCCTGCGCGCCATATTATGCATTGTGTTTCAATGGATACTAGTTAGACAGCCTGTGCACCTGGGTTCTCTAGCCCTGGTGTGGCATAGCACCCCATACGCTTGTATTTATATCTTGGGATTTAATAAGATTCTACCTTTATTATAAGTTTTAAATGTCTTAAAAATCTGGGGTGTTACAGTTCCATCATGCACTTTTTGTCTCACAACATGGCAGTCTATTTCAATATGCTTAGTGCGTTCATGAAAAACATAGTTCTCCCCTATAGCAATAGCAAACTTGTTGTCACAAAACAAAGCAACAGGGGTGTCAAAGGTAATTTGCAAGTCTGCCATCAAATATAAGAGCCACTGAATCTCACAAGCGGTGGAAGCCAAAGCTCTATATTCAGCCTCAGAGGAGGACCTTGAGACTGTGACTTGCTTCTTAGCCTTCCAAGATATCAAAGATTGCCCAAGGTAGACACAATAGCCAGTGATGGACTTTCTTGTTTCTATGCAGGAAAGCCCAATCTGAATCAGAGAATGCTTTCAGCCTTATAGTGGAATCTGCTGGATAGAACAAACCTGTTCCAGGTGATCCCTTCAGATACCTAAGGACTCTATGAGCAGCAACCAGATGAGTGTCCTTAGGCTTATCCACAAATTGACTTAGCTGTTGAACAGCAAAGGATATATCAGGCCTTGTGTTTGTGAGATATAGGAGCTTTCCAATCAATCTTCTAAAAACTTCAGGTTTGTCAAGGAGCTGTCCTTCCAAAGAAGTTAATTTCTGTCCAGTGTTGAAGGGTGTGCTTGCTGGTTTGGCTTCCAAGAAGCCATTTTCTCTCAGAATTTCCAAAGTGTATTTTCTCTGGCAGAGACTGAGACCACTGGCTGTTCTGTATGCCTCTATTCCTAGAAAGAAATTGAGATGGCCTAGGTCCTTGATTTTAAAGGACCTGTCTGGGAAAAGCTTTAACTCATCAATCTGTTTAGAGCTTGGCCCTGCCACTAGGATATCATCTACATAGACTAATAGAGCTATGAATGATGAGCCTGAGCCTCTGATGAAAAGTGAAGGGTCAACAGAAGACTGGGAAAAACCAACTTCCTGCAAAGCTTTGGTTAGTTTGGCATTCCACTGCCTACTAGCCTGTTTAAGACCATATAGGGATCTTGACAACCTGCATACTTGTCCAGGTTTGTTACTCTGAAACCCTGGAGGCAATAGCATACAAACTTCCTCATCTAAATCACCATGAAGAAAGGCATTATTGATATCCAACTGTTGAATGTCCCATTTTTTTTGCAACAGCTATGGCTAAAAAGGTTCTAATTGTGGTTATTCTTGCCACAGGAGAAAAAGTTTCAAAGTAGTCCACCCCCAACTGTTGTGTGTAACCCTTAGCAACCAATCTTGCCTTATACCTCTCTATTGAGCCATCAGCTCTATGTTTCACTTTATAGACCCATCTGCAGCCAATGGGGACTTTCCCAATTGGCAGATCTGTTATGGTCCAAGTGTTATTTTCTACTAAGGCTTTTATCTCAGCATTCATTGCTTCCCTCCATGGCTTGTGTTGAACAGCCTCAGCATAAGACTGAGGTTCTTGTATGGATGAGATGGCAATGGCACATGCCTTATGGCTGGGATGCAAGTGGTCATATGATATAAACTTCTCAATGGAATGGGGAGATGTCTTGGTTGCTGAGTGACAATAGTAATCCTGCAGTTTTGATGGAACATGCTTATTCCTGGATGATCTCCTTAAATGAGTTTCAGTCACTTGTTCTTCTGTGCTATCAGGCTGCAACACACCATTATCCATCCCAGCACTTATTTATGAATTATTGGTGTTATCATGTGCCATACTTTCTGACTCACAGTTGATCTCAATCTCAAAATTGTCATTGTTCCCAATACTAATGCTTCCATTATTTTCATTCCCAACTACAACTTCAGTCAGTGTGTGTGTTGGGGTAGAGGCTGGAACATCTGCTGTGATAGGGACCAGAGGCAAAGGGGGATTGAACCTTGTAGCTGTATCAATACCAGGCCCTTCTGGATTCAATATTTTGAAGGGGTATGTCTGCTCATGAAAATGAACATCCCTAGATATAAAAATGGATTTATCAGTCATGTCATACAATATATATCCCTTCACATTTGCTGGAAACCCAATAAAGACACACTTCTTAGCCCTTGGTTGCAACTTATTCCTTCCCTGCTTAATGGTGGCTCCAAAACACAAGCAACCAAAGGTTCTCAACTGATTGTAGTCTACAGGCTTCCCAAACATCACCTCAAATGGTATTTTTCCATCAAGAGCTGTGGTAGGCAATCTATTAATCAAGAAGGAGGCATGAAGGACACAATGACCCCAAAGATTTATAGGCAATCCTGACTGAAACCTTAAAGCTCTTGCTACATTCAATATATGTTGGTGTTTCCTCTCTGCTATCTCATTCTTCGTGGTGTGTGGACACAATATTTCTGATGCACAATCCCTTTTTCATTGAAAAAAACAGTCATTAAGAACTCTCCTCCATTGTCTGTCCTTACTGTCTTAATTTTAGCAGAAAATTGTGTATGCACATAGGAGTAAAAATTCTGGAATATGGACTTGGTTTCTGATTTATGTTTCATCAAATGTAGCCATGTAAACCTAGTGTGATCATCAACTATAGTCAGAAAATAGTGCTCCCCTTTAAGAGATGCAGTAGCAAAAGGCCCCCAAACATCCATATGCACCAAATCAAAACACTTTGCAGCCCTAGTTAAGCTAACAGGGAAAGTGGACCTTTTATGTTTAGCAAAGTGACAAGCATCACACACAAAATTATGAGGCTTATGAACATATGCAAATTTTATTCCATGTAAAAAATGCAACTTATTAACTGGATAATGCCCCAGTCTATTGTGCCAAGTTTCCATAGACAAGCTATTACATTGGATATTAGATTCTTCATTGCAGATAGACACCTTCTTCTTGACTGGAGGATGACTGATAAGATATAAACCATTCTTCTACTTAGCAAAACCAACCATCATCCCAAGATGCCCCTGAATAGTGCAAGTATTAGCTGCCATGACAACTTCACAATCTGATTGCTTAGTCAATTTGCTCACAGAGATAATGTTGAAAGCAAAGGATGGTATACACAACACATTATGTAACATTATGTCTGCATGGAGTCTGACTTGCCCTATATGTGTGACACTCACTGTTTCCCCATTTGGCAATTGGACAGAAACCCCATGAACCTTATGATAATCATCAAAGTATTCTATAAAGCAAGCAATATGATCAGTAGCTCCTGAATCTAATATCCAGTTAATGTGTGAATCCAAGATGGCATTTATATGAGGAGTAAGAAGAAACCTGCCTTCATTATGTGTCTCCATGTTTTCTTTGAAGCTAGATCTGAGTCTAGAGGTGCTCACAGTGATAGCAGCATTGGTTGAGGCTTGACTTCCTACATTTTGATTCTGCAAAAACAACAATAGTTTCTGAATTTGATCATTAGATATCCCTAAATCACTGACTTGGTTCACAGAGGGATTTGAGGCTTGTGGCATGTCCTGATTCTGCCTGTTTTTGGACTTATACCCCTAGATCCAACCTGTAGGATAACCATGCTTTTTATAGCATTTCTCTATAGTGTGACCAGTCATGCCACAATAAGTGCATTTGGGAACATTCTTCCCTCCATTGTTAAACTTCTTCTTGTTATTGTAGGAAGTGGAAGCTGCTACAAGACTTTGATCATCTGCAAGTTGAGTATTGGCCTGAATGGCATTGGAATGAGCTATCTCACTGTTCCTCTGATTGCTTACACTCCTGATCTTTCTTTCTAGTTTTAGAGTCATATTGAGAGTTTTCTCCATAGTGGGAAGGGGATCCATGACAAGGATTCCAGCTTTAACTGTCTCAAATTCTTCATTTAAGCCTTATAGGAAGCGAATTATCTGATCAGCTTCCCTCTCCTTCTGGATCTTACTGAGAAGGCTGCAAGAGCACCTAGGAACACACTCACACCTGGGGATCGGCCTCATGATCTTCAATTGTTCCCATAAGGCATTGCTTTTAGTAAAATACTCACTAACTGTCATGGTGCCTTGTGTGTTTTTGAAGATTTCATTCTGCAATTCTGCAATTTTGTGAGGATCAGTCTGAGAATATCTCTTCTCAAGAGTACTTCATATGTCATTAGCATATTCAAAGTACAAGACACTCTCTATGATAGCATGATTGAGTGATTTGAGAATCCAGGAGCAAACAATACCGTTGCATCTCTTCCACTGAGGATATTTAGGATCAGATTCTCCTGGATTTGGAATGCTCTCATCGATGAAACCGAGCTTATTCTTGACTCCTAATGCAATCCTCATTGATCGATTCCAGGACGCGTAGTTTAACTCTGACAGGGGCGGAGACACGAGGATCACATTCGGATTTTCAGTGACATGGAGGTACAACGTATCGTCTACCTTGTCCATTCTCCGGCTAGTGTTGATCGGAACTTGACTCACCGGACTTTGATTTGAAGAAGCCTCTGCTCCTCTGATCGTATTCCTGTCTCCGTCATCCGGCATCACAACCGTTGCGGCGTAACTTTGGCGACGCTCTGATACCATGATGAGCTTAGCATGGATTCATGAAGTCAGATGGCTGAGCAGTAAGGGAAGGATTGTATTGAAGATGAAAGATGATGAGAACTGTTGTGTTTGTTACAAGATAAGAAAAGCCACACAGCATAAGCTATATACACCAGAAAGCAGTTATAACTGCTAGGAAAAATGGAAAA